>NC_046658.1:146501714-146504696 GCF_010883055.1 Belonocnema kinseyi
AGGGAGCTCTTCTTAATATTTTGACACCAAAATCATGTCGATACACCTTACCGACTGCGAGTAAAGCCACCCACGCTTTAACTTGACAGACTGTAGTTTGTTCAAATGATAAATATTAAATTATATTATAATATATTTACCAAAATAATTATGGGAAACGGCAAAAGCTATGAAAACAGTACCAACTGTGATTTTCATTTTTGATTGGAAATTATGACAGCATATGAAAGTATAAGTATGTTTTATTTGTCCTATTAACTTGTATAGCTGTATGTCGTAATATTAATTTCGTCATATTAACAATGATATCATATTGTGCTTTTAGTTTAACCAATGATTCTAAAATACAGATGTTTATTTATTCAACTCTAATTCTTCCAAGGTTTCAATTATTACTCATATATTGATAGATTTAGGCGATTACGCTTCTATATTTTTGAGTAAAGAATAATCAAATTAATATGAGACATGTGATACATAAATTACTTAAAATAATTTTCAGAGAGTAGGGGTGGGGAAGTCTAACTGTTTATCATGATAGTTTGATTGAGAAACAAATAAAAGAAAGTTATTAAATGAAGATAAAGTTATTATAAATTAGACGAAATTCCAGCAGAAACGTAATCTGTTCAAGTTAAATAATTGCATTTTCAATAATTAAATCACTTTTTAACCACATGGTTAACTTTTGAACCAAAGAGAGAAGTTTTCATCCAAGAAGCATTATTTTCTTTTAAAATGATGAACTTTTAACAATATACATTAATTTTTTTCCAAATAGTATTTCCACAAAAAAACCGAGACACGCAAATTATTTAAATTTCCGTTCAAGAAAAAATGTGGCAAAATATAAATCTAATTGACGAAAGCATTCGATTGTGTTCTTTCAGGACGCCGCAATCAAATCCGCGCCACTCTCTACGTACGTCGAGAGATTCGTAAAATTTATAAATCTATTGTTTTTTAAAAAGATATAATTTTTTGAAAGTACGTTCGATCAACGGTTCTAAAATATCATTGACGTGAACTGGTGGCCTGAGATATCTACGTACTCGTATGTCTGTTTATTTTTCTTTTGTATAGATCGATATTTTAATACGGAGATAAAACCGCTGACTAATGAATACTTTGTAGCCTTAATCGCAATTTACAAATCTAATTTATTTTAGCTCTTCTTGATGTTGATTAAGTGGCATTCCCTATTTTGAAATTCAATTTAGCGTCGAATATTATTTAAAGATACCATTTATGTTTTCATCATGTTCACATGTTCATTGAAACAAATGTTCATTGAAACAAATGTATATTGTGAACCGTTCACAATTTTGAAATACAGAGGAAACTCACTTATCCGAGCTATTGTGTACCGTTTCCAACTTGGATAATCATGAAACTAGGATAAAACAACATTTTAAATAAAAATAAAGACTTAGTATAATAAACTGAAATTATACGTACATAAATAATTAATTTGTACAATTGAAACGCCGCATCGTAGAAGTGGATACAAAATATTTCTGTAGGAGTGGGGGTGAAGAGTACCCAGTCGCTTAAGTTTAAATGACGTTCGAGGGCCTCCCCACTTCTCAAGAAATATTTTATATCTCGTTCTACGATGCGGCGGTTCTTAACGTAAAGAGTATTGATATTATTATCCAATCAGAGCAGGGATTTAGGGATTTAGGAAGTTCTGCTCTCGTTGGTTAAAACAAGTTCATATGCATTAATAATGCATAAGGCTCAGATAATACGGACTACTCGTTCGCTATAACTCGGATAAAACAGGTAAATTATTTTCCTTTCAACCTCGGATAATCGCAAACTCGGATAAAGCGGGCTCGGATAAGCGAGGTTTTACTGTAAAATGCATCTTTTCCTTTCTGTTAAAAATAAACAAAAACTTAATTTTTCAGACCAGCATATAATGATATAATGATATAATGAAGTTTAATAAAAAGTATTCTTTTATAGTAAGTTTATATTTCTTTTTCAAAATTTGTTACTCTTAGCAATGTGGCTGCCTTTTTTCTTTTATAAATCAAGTTAAAGATTGAGTAATGTGCTTCGACTTCACACTGAAAACATCCCTACCCACAGAAAGAAAAAATACCTCTCAATTCTCTAAATTTTATAAGATGTGTAATAATTTCCTAGCGAATCTTAATTATGAATTGAAGTTGCAGTCGGTTTTTTTTACATTATGTTTCTCATGGACAACTATTTCAAGGACATTGTTTAAAATATAGTTGTATCCTAGAAGGCTAAATGGTAATACTTTTCAGAAAACTACATTATAACTTAATAAAAATTTCTTTCCCTGGCAGTTTGAGCGTTTTTAAAATTCACACGATATACGAAGCGTTTGAAAATTATCTAACATTATTTTTATACTGTTTGCAAAAAAAATTATAACTTTTTTATTTAACAAAACCAATAAATTTTCAATTTCACATTATCATAGGAAGAGTTTAAAGGAACAGCTCTGAAATTTGTATCTCACAATATAAAGAAATACTTTGTAACATATAAAGAAAAACTAAATTCTTTCGAAGCGAGTTTAAGTAAAAATATTTAGTAAATTTGCTGGTCTGAAAAATTAGCTTTTTTAATTTTTTACAGAAACGGTAAAAGATATCACTTTTTTGCCAAAAGGAAAAAGATGCACTATGAAATACCCTTTACGGTGATATGTTAAAAATTTGAATTTTAGAAAACGGATTTTCAAGCTATCAGGGACCAACTCGAGCAGCCTGAAGCCGTCAGTCAAATTTTATGCGGGGTTATAAAATCCGGAGTCTCAATTATTAAATTACGATTGGAAATCCTGAATAAAAAGAAATTTAATACAAATTTTCGAATTGTTTAGTCAAAACCCGTGTAGAAATGTTAAGCTGGCCCTCTCGAGGGCCCACGTGATTTGCCCCTTTACTACGTTGGCCCTATGTTGGAAAACTACGAAGGGCCAACATAGTTTCGACATGC
>NC_046658.1:146504796-146553058 GCF_010883055.1 Belonocnema kinseyi
AAAGCATGAAAGAGGGAGCTCTTCTTAATATTTTGACACCAAAATCATGTCGATACACCTTACCGACTGCGAGTGAAGCCACCCACGCTTTAACTTGACAGATTGTAGAAAACAAATAAGTTCTTCTACGTTTCGCAAAATTTTTTATTTAACATATGAAATTAATATTAATGCAAAATATCAGTGTGTTACAATATCTATCTGAATTACCTTGAAATAAATAAAAAATTACAATCCTTCTTTCAGCTATTTTACTATATCCTGTGTTGTAATGCTGAAAGTAGGATTTTTTTCATATTATTTTTGATGGATAATACTAAATATACTACAAGTCTTGTTTTAGATTTTTCATGTATCCCACATCTTTTGACGTAATATTGTATTTTTCATTTTGTTCATATTAATTTCGATAAGTAAAATAAAAACAAGGACTTGTATAAGAAAAATACAAATAAATGTTGTAAGAAACTTTAAGCGCTGAAAATCCTCCAGAAAGTTTTCCCCATATTTTGTGTCGTTTCCTGGCCCAAAATTTGAATTTTTCATTTTCTGCATACTACTTTCGATAAATGAATATAAAATTACTTCAATGTTTTTTTTCTATTTTACATCGTTCGGTTTTTTTTAATTTTTCATTTTCATTTTTAATGTGATTTTTATGAATAAAACAAAAACTTCACGTCCTATTAAAAAGTTATTTATCAAAAGTATTGAGATGTGTTTTGGATGCACAATTTTTTTCTAGCTTTGTTTTTCTCATTTGCATAGTTTAACCACAAAATGGAATTTTTTTCTTTATTTTTTGTGCGATCAAAATTAGAATTTTAGATTTTTCAAAACTATTTATTTCATCTTTATCTTCTTTTGACTTTTTTCATCTTGTGCGTTTTATCTTAAAATTAAAAAAAAATTCCCACACTTTTGAAAAATCTGTACTGTTTTGAATTTTTGTCGACATTTAATGTTTAAAATTTATGTTTTGGATTGAAAACGCCTCTATTTGCTTGAAAGTCGAGTTTTTTCATCCAAAAATTATTTGTTTGGTAAAAACTTCATAATTCAAGATAAAAGCCTATCTCTTTTGTGGAAAATTCATCTATTTTATGAAAAAGTAGTTTTTTTATGATTCAAAATAATGTTTCTAAATAAAACTAACTAATAAATACAATTTTTTTGTTTAATAAAATTACCCGATGTTTCGTTCGAAAATCAGGATTAACTTTTTGTCAGATAAAGCTAGTAAAAAAGGGGGAATTATTTTATTTAGAAACGCAAAACCTAGAATGAAAAATATTGTTTCATAAATTACATTTCTTTATTTGATAAAGTATTTTGTAGAAAAAATGCTACTAGAATGAATTAAAATAATATTTCTTTACTTTATGAAGTCTAAGTATAACATTATATATAGTTTTAAGGAGAGTAGCCTTATCTAACTTTCAGCCTTGGTAAAAATGTAATTGCGTCAGAGTCTTGCTTGAAAAATATTTCCCTGAGATATATTTTAAATATCTAACTTTTATAGTTAACTTTTTACTTTAACATACCTCAAAATTATTCGTATTCACGATTTATGATCGAGGGAATGTGGAAATCCATGTTTAATAATTCACATTAAAAAAAGAAAACCGCATTTTTTATATAGCCATGATTTACGTCTGCAAATCATTCGCGGCCTAGAAATAACGTAAACGGAATAAAATTGAATAATAGAATTACGATTTTTCTTTTTTTATTACAATCCGGACATTACGAATGCATAAATGTTTTTCGTTTAAACAGGAATATCGTCACGTACACCACCAAAAACAAGGGACTTTTTGACAAATTTTGGGATGAGTAACGAACATGCAAATCATGAAGGTAAACCTATTAAAAATAAAAATTTATTCCCAAGGTGTCACCAAATAAGCACCTTTTATATTAACGTTTATCAACTATCAAGAATTTGTTAAGCTCTCTCTAATGTTCGTTCGACATATCAGTTCCATGTTGAATTAAAAGTTTTATTTTCTACCACTCTTGAATTTGCCTTCAGAAGTTTAAACTCCTGCGCCTGATTGAAGCAGGCAGCAAGTTTTTCTTTATTTTTATTTTCATTTGTTACATCTTAATTCTCTGTTTTTTTCTACAGACCCGGGTTCAGAGTTTGAGCATTTACATCATAGCAACAATATTGCTGGTGTTTCTCGACTTGACGCTTCTTATTCTGCTGACAAACATTCTCGAGAAAGGAATATTCCTCCTATCAGACTTGATCCTCCTGCCAGGCCTCATTCTCCTGATGAGCCTCCTTCTCGTGTCAGGTTCAGATCGCCTACTGGCGGGCTTTGTACTTTCCGCTTATTTGGATATCATCCCAAACAATTTAAATTTATCCGGCTTATACCTAACATTAATCCACGTCGGCAATACGAAATTCAAAAATACACATTTCCCGCCGACAGACCAATTCGAATAAAAGTAAAAAATAATGCCCTTGGTCTCATGCCAACCGACGAGCGAAATGTTTTAACCTTCAATGGTGACGTCGTCGCGATATTGGATGGTAGCAGATCTCTTCGCGGAATATATTCCATGATATCTCAGTATGACTTACGTGTTAAAATAAACAAATACACTGGCGAAGTTAAAGATCTGACCTCAGAAGAAAGGGCAGAATTACCCTTAGGTAGAGGCAACGCAATCTCTGAACATTTTCAAATAGTTAATATAAACCACAATAGGACGAATGACTTTTAAACGCTCGGTTTGCAACAACAAGAAAGTATTTTTATGTTTAAATAAAGTATGTATATTTAGTTATCTATTGCAGAGAATCAAGAAATTAATAACTTTGGCTTATTAAACTTTTTTATTCGATGCCGTCAAAAGTAAGATCAATAGATAATTTTTTCTGGCGTTACGCCTGAAATGAAAGTGTATTTTCCTGTGAAGACAGTTTGATTTGGATTGCAACTTATTTTAAATTATAATCATTTCCAAATAAATATAATATTTGAATTGAATTATAACTTAATTGATAGATTGTATAAGCCCTACAGCCTATGTAAAACTTCAGAATTTTCAATTGTACCAAGAATAAATTTAAACAACAATAAAATACTGGCAAATTTCTGTTTTTTCTAGAGAGTCCAAACTTTAAATCCTTTACAGAGAGTATTTAAATCAGCACCTGGATAAAGGCAGATTTTGGGCATTTTTTAATTGAGCTATATTAGAAACCTTTTACAAAAAAGTGCCTAATTTGGTCGTTGCAGCTTTCAAGAAGTAGAGATAAATTCTGCAAAAGAGTTTTCGTAATGCTCAACAAATGTGTAATATGGCATGATCCTAATTTATCGAATCCTCCAGAGAGATCGATTTGAGTGATATCAACTTAACAATGGACAGTTAGTAATTGACAAATGTCTTGAGTAAAACTGATTAAGTTGGTAACCTTATAACTGCTAGAAACATTATAAATACATAATTCATATTAAATATTTAAGACAAGTCACAAAAACCATATGTATCTTCTTTCAATGTACCTTCAGTTCCAAATAGGAGATTTGTCATTCTTTTTGTTAACAGGGTAGACGCGGATAGTTTTCTTAACACGAAGAATATAACCGACTTGAATAGAAAAATTAAACAAAATTTTTATTGGATGAAGCAAGAACTCAGAACACTTTTTAATACGAGATGATGGAATCAGACCATAACCAGGTGTTTCTTTATTACGGGTCTTTTTATGGCATTTTGAGTTTGCCTTAAGGTTTTATCAGTATTATTTAATCCTTCGAGTTGAACTATATTATTTTAACTAGACAATGCAGTAGAAACTCGCTTATCCGAGCTATTGTGGAATGACCCCAACTTGGATAATCCGGAATATCGGATAAAACGAAATTTTCCATGAATGGAAAGTCTTATCCACACAGTTCTTACCGTAGATAGTATTTAGAAATAAAAGCAATCAGAGTAAAAAAAAGTAAGAATAATGCATAAGGCTCGGATAATACGGACTGCATTTGCGCTATAGCTCGGATAAGACGGGTCAACTATATTTGTTTTAACCTCGGATAATCGCGAACTCGGATAAAGCAGATTTGGAAAAGCGAGGTTCTGCTGTCATACTCTTTAAATAAACAAAAGGAAATTTCTTCTGTTTATTTGAATAGGACTGAAAGGAAGTAGCATTATAAATAACCTAACTTTGTACATTACTGTCATACCATTTGCGAGAAATGATTACATCAATATTTTTTTTAAATTTCTATTGAAGTGTTGATAATATGGATCCTTGGTTAAATGTTTAGATCTATACTTACCTTTTTAGGTAATTTTAGCAACAATATCGTTAGTAAATTACAGTGTATGAGTGAATCTATTCCTAATAGTTTTAAATTTAGGATGGAGCATTCAAATCAACACATAATCCACTAACATCTGATCTTTTGAAATGTAAAGTGTTTAATAGAATTTCGTTTGCGATATTATCAGTATGCGATTTAAATTAATAAATATGGCTTATAGTCAAAGCTGTTTTGCACGTAAGCTTTTTCTCTTCCCAAAATAATAATGCTCATAATTTGCATTTTTTTATATTACATGAAACATTTGAAGGAGAAAAAAATATTTTGTAATATGAAAAGAAATACCTTTTAACGTCAATCCTGGTTAACACTAATTCAATTCAGCAAGTTAAATTTGACCTGCATAGATATTTCCCAAAAATAATTTTTTAAATGTGAATGATAAACGATCAATTGGACCAAATTAAAAATGGTGCGTTCCGATATAAATAAATTTACGAATATTTTTTTTTAAACAGCCAAAAAATGTGTATATTTAATAATTCATCAAGAAAGTTAGCAATTCACGAATGTACCTGATAAAGTTTGCTGTTCTCAAGGTAATTAAAAAGCTTATCTCGCGCCAAACATATTGACGCAAAAATTATTACTGTTTTATAAGAGACAGATTTTTATTAAAATTTTAATCTTAAGAATTTTTCAACGACTGGTTGGTTCAAAAATGAACTATTTGGTTAAAAGTAATTTATTTTGATAAAAATGCAATTAATGTACTTGAACAGATTAGATTTCTGCTGTTCGTTCTTTTAATTTGTAATAACTATATTTAATCAATTACTATGATTTTTTTTAACCAAACCTTCTAATTCCCAAACGGACATCAGAAACTACATTATATTATCTTTTTGCCACTCCAAAAATCACTTTAAGTGATTTTTGGATGACCCCTCTTTAGAAAAAAAAATTTAATTTCCATGAGGCATCCCGAATTTAAATAAAAAATTATCGGACAGAATTACATGCCTATCGATTTTTTCCTGTAATTTTTTCTGCACTTTCTCAAAGTTTTTTCGTGATATCGCTAAAAAATTAAAGGAAAAATCCAATAGAAACAAAATCACATGTCTCTGATTAATTTTTATCATTATTTGCACAAAAATCTAAAAGCGTAATCACATGTAAAGATAATATAATGATATAATTTTTCACATGACGCAGTTGACTTTAAGATATACAGGTGTACTAAGAAATAAAAGTGAAATGTTTTTTTGTGTGGCCAGAAAAATAGAAGTCTTATAAAAATTAACTTTCCTCCTTAAATCAGTATCGTATACTGCTTTATGCTAGTATAAATTCCAAAAATAATGAAGATCACGTTCAGTAATATTTTCATTGCTTTTGCCGTTTCCCTCAATTCTTTTGGTAAGTATGTAATATTATAATGTCCTATTTATCAGTTAAGGAAAATAAAAATTAAAGTTTTTATCTTGCTTTTGCAAGATTTATAATTTAAAATATATAATTAACATTAATACAAAATACAAGTTAGCACTGCAATTGGTTCTTTAAAAGTTAATCTGTTTCAGCTTAGTGTTTTCATTTTTATTCTTAATTCATCTTTTTGATTCGCGAATAAAAGCGCTTCTGGTATATATTTTAAGTGTTTGTTTGAAAATGGAATTTTATGTTAAAAATGGATATTTCCAAGTTAAAAAGGCCAACTGCGTAAAAGTCTTGCTTTACGAATATTTGCTGAAGATTTATTTCAAGTCATTCAATTTGTATACATTATTGTATTTACTAAGTTCCCTAATGTAAAATAATTATACACGTGCGAAAATTTAACCTTTAATGAGTAAATTTCATGATACTGTTGAAAATTTTTCACTTTCCCAAGCCTCAATATTTTCTGAAATAAAGATTTATGATTAAGAGAGTGTAGATATCTAATTTTAATAATATTTCATCCAAATAAGATAGTGTTTTTTCATTCAGCAATAATTCACTAATGGAAATAGTTTACAGCCACAACTAACACAGAATAAAATAAAGCTATGAAATTACTCTTTTACTATTTTTAATACATTTCTAACATTACGAATGCATAGATTTTTTTTTTATTCAACAGGAATATCATCCCGTACGCCGCTCGAAACAAGGGACCTTCTGGCAAATTTTGGGACGAGTAACGAACATGCGGATCATCAAGGTAACCACAGTTTAAATAAAAATTTATAACTTTTATTCATGAAGTTTCATTCAAATCTTGAAAATTCTTTTGAATAGGACTTTTGTACTATTTTCCTTTTTATCACCTTATGCCATTTATTATGTTTTATTTTTTTAACAAAAATACTACAAGGGCACGGTGAAAAGTTTTCGGCCTGATAAGGAAAAACAACTTTTTTCCTTGTTTTCCTTCATTTTTCAACATAATCTCCAATAAGACTAATACATTTATCATAACGGTGCTCTAATGCAGTGTTGTCATTTTAATAGACCAATTCGTAAAGTCCCTTAAAATACTCATTTACAGCATCAATGACTTCCTCGCTACTCTGAAATTTTTTACCTCCGAGTCATTTTTTAAGGTTGGGGAACAGATGATAGTCGCTAGGGGCCAAATCTGGTTAATATGGTGGATTGGACAGTTGACATCCTAGTAGCCTGAACTATCTTACTTACCTTTAATTTGCGGTCCTCTATCACCATTTGATGAATTTTTTTTATCATTTCGGGAGTTGCGACCACAACGGCGCGTTCTGAACGTGGTTCGTCAGAAGTGCTCGTGCGACCTTTCTTAAATTCAGAAACCCAGTGTTTAACCGTCGAACATGATGGAGAAAAGTCTTTCAGTGTGGAATCCATTTCTTCTTCAATTTGAAGTGGTGATAGGCCTTTTATATAGAAGTAGTTAATGAGCGCACGCTTCTCTGATTTTTCTATTTTTGCACAAACAATCGAAATGTATCGTTCAGTAGGCTCTGAAATGTATACCAATGGAATAATTTTTTTGAGAATTGATATGCAAGTTAGAGAGACATAGTAATTCAGAATACAATTTAAAAATTGGACCTGCTGGCGCCATTTTCAGGTCAGTCCGGTAACTTTTCACCCCATCCTCGTAAACGGGATCATACTTAAATTACGTAACAGCGCAAGGAAGGGCGGGGGGTCGAGACATTGTGTTACAATTTGTTAAGCTAGGAAGAAGGGGATCCTTCACACACTTAAATAAAAATGCAATTATTTTGTTGAAAATGTAACTATATACTACGAAATTTACTCTTTATTTAAAATTCAGATTTTTGTGTTGAAAATTCAACTGAAATCTTTTTGGATGAAAATTTAACTCTTTTTTTTTAATGTATCTTTTTGATTTGAAAATTCACCTGTTTTGGTAGAATTTTTATTTTTATTGGAAAAAATGCAACTGTTTAGCTGGAAATATAACAATCTTGTTTAAAGGTCATACTTTTTGGTTTAAGTTTCGACTTTTTCACAAAAAAATTAACCGATTCTTTACAATTATTATTTTGTTTTAGAAAGTAAACTTGGATTTTCTTTGAATAGACATGTAACTATTTTTTAGGGTTTCTTTTGGATTCATCTCTTTCAGAAGAAATTTTATCTAGTTAAGATACATTTTTATTTCGGCCTTGAAGGAAAAATCTTAATTTTTTTTTAACTCGTCTTTTTGGTTTTAAAATTCTCTTTTCTTTTTTTAATAAAACTTACGACCGTTTTTCGTTTGGAATTTATCTATTAAGGATGAAAATTTAACTATTATTTTAAAAAATTAAGTATTTTGTTAAAAATTCAAGTAGTTTGTCAAAAAGTTATCTGTTTTAGTAGAGAAGACACTTCTGTGTTTGTAATAAATTGATAAGTAGAATTTTTTTAAATATAACTAAAAATTACGTACAGTTAGGCGGAGGTTGAAGGGACATATTGTTATTATTTGTCACAGGGAAAGGAGGAGATATGGTACAATTCTCTCAAAGGTCTATGTCCTGTGAATATAGTATGAGACGATATTCATGACTGGGTTGCGCACGCAACCCACTTCTCCTCTTCTGAATTTGAAAACTCGAAGGTGCACAGTTTTTGGTCGGAAAACTTCGGTGATTCTATTTATATCTCGATCCGCTTTAAAATAAAATCAAGAAATTGGGATTTTAATTTTTCTAGGTTTCGATGCTTCGATTTTAAGGTTATGTTTTTTCAGGTGTAGTATATTATAATTATACTATTATGACAATTATTAATGTGAATATTATAACTATATTATATCACAAAAGTATTCTTTTTCTATTTTGATGTGCACTTCAAAGAAATTAAAGTAATTAGCGATTTTTATGATTTGAATAGTTCGCGCGCTCTTTATATGCGCATATTTTGAGGTTATGTTGTTTTAAGTATGAAATATAAAGGATATAAATATTAACACTATTATATATACATACATTATTAATGATAATATTATAATTATGTTATATTATTATAGTTCTATTTATATCTTGATCCGCATTTGAAGGAAAATAAAAAAATTGGCGATTTTAATGATATTTGAATATTTCGCGGAATTTAAAAATAAAAATATATATGCAATTTTAGAATATTAATACCGTGATTAATATTTTGTTGTATATTATACTGGGTTCATTATATTGTATACTTTATATTGTGTATACTATTGTACATAATGAAAATAAATTATATAATTTAGTATGTGATATTATAATTATATATAAAAGAGAATAGAATTTATTTTCTTCATTCTATACTTTACTATAATACTCCTATATTACTCCTCTATATCACTATTATCTTTGACATTATAATTATATTAATTTTAATATTAATTAACTGCAAATGATTCTGCTGGAGTTTTCAAGCGTTTGATGTTGAATTTATCTATTACATCAAAAAAGTTTAAATAGCCTTGAGACTTTTGAAATTATAAAATTTGTTTATGAGAATAATTTAGCATTAAACAATTACAAACTATAGCTTCCAAGAATTTGTTTAAATTATACTTTTTTCAGGACTACTTAGAACTTCGACTTTTATAAGATTTAAAATTGCTAGAAATTTTAAAAAGTTTTAATACAAAATGTTGTATTTCCTAGTAGTTATAATTTGTAATTGTTTTATGCACCTGAAAAAACAAAACCTCAAAATCGAAGCATCGAAATCTGCAAACATTAAAATCCCAATATCTTGATTTTGTTTCAAAGCCGGTCGAGATATAAATAGAACCACCGAAGTTTTCCGACCGGCAATCGTGCACCTTCGAATTTTCAAATTTAAAAGAGGAGAAATGGGTTGCGCGCGCAACTTCGTCATGTATATCATCTCCTACTATATCCACACGGAGATAGACCTGTGATAGAATTGGACCATATCTCGTTTCAGATCTGGGATCACTGACGTTGTGTTAGGGACCGCTGCCTCTTCACTGCTCGGCCTCTGTCATAAACACAGCGTGGGCCTCTCTCTCACGCACGTACGCGTCAGTCCTGATTGTCCGAGATTAATCAGTTTATAACTCAAAAACTAATACTTTAATACATTTTTGCCAGAGGAAAAATCGGCTTATTTTTTATTTGTTTATGCAGCTATGTAAGTCCGGACACTCAGTTATGCGACACCCTCTATATTCTTAAACCCTGATAGAAATTACGTTTCCTGATTGCAATTAATTATAGTAACACCTATCATCTCGCGCGCAAAAGATAACATACGAATACATTAATACTAAAGATGTATGTCTGACTGTAATTGTTCAAGCATCATCTGAATAGTCGAAAAAGTTTGCCACCGTATTTGCTGCAAGTCCTTTAATAGGTCAAACGTGGTGTATGTGAAGAATTCCTGAAAATAAAACCAAGAATCTTAAGTACAAATTTGGACAACCACATGGTTGTCCTAATTTGGTCATTAGGTTCTTGGTTTTATTTTCAGGAAATCTTCACATTAACTTACTTATTGCACGTCAAAACAGATTTTCAATTTGATTTTAATCTCATTTAAATTTCTTAAATTTTAAAAGTGTTTCAATACGAACTTGATGGATCTTAATCTTGTGCTTCTTTTTGCAGGCGTGAGTTCCGAGTTCGAAAATTTACATCATCGCGACAATATTCCTAGTATTTCTCGACTTGGGCCTTCTTCTTTTGACAGACATTCTTCCGAAAGAAATATTTCTTCTGCCAGACATTCTTCTCCTGCCAGACCTCGTCCTCCCACTGAGCCTTCTCTTCGTGTGAGGTACAGATCTCCTACTGGCGGGCGTTGTACTTTCCGCTTATTTGGATATAGTCCTGAACAATACAGTTTGATCCGGCTCATTCCCAAGATTAATCCGCACCGGCAATACGAAGTTAGAAGATACACTTTTCCCGCCGGTAAACCAATTCGAATAAGAGTAAAAAACAATGAACTTTCACACTTGCCAACCGACGAGCGAAATGTTTTAACGTCCAATGGTTACGTTGTCGCAATATTGGATGGCTCTAGATGCCTTCGTGGACTATATAGAATAGCTGTATATGACATACGGGCTAAAATAAATATTTTCAGCGGCGAAGTGAAAGATCTGACCTCTGAAGAAAAAGCAGAATTACCCTTGGGCAGCAAAAATACAATCTTAAACAATTTTCAAATAGTAAATATACATGCCAATCCTACTCGACATTTATTAACATAGGTTCATAATTACTTATCTAAAATAATTTTAACATGCAAAAGAAACCAAATTAGATTGCGTAGTGAATTATTTCTAAACCTTCAGTTTTCAACAAACAGAAAACATGTTTCTGTTTAAATAATGTCAATATATTTAGTTATCTATTTATAATTTTGTTATATTTAACCTAAAATTTATTATCTTGATGTATTCAAATATTTATAAATTGCAATCAATTCGGAATAAATGCACATGAGCATTAAGCTTCATTTTTGTTTTAAAAAAAAGTTATTAAACCCAAAATATACATTTTTGAATTCTCGACCTGCGGCGAAGCCAAATCGTTCTCTCGTAGAAAAAAATTAATGCATATTTTTTTTATATTAAAATAAAATGGATTTTGATACATTCTGGAGTGCTTTGAAGTTTTCTCTTGGTTATCGAATTAAAGTATAAAGCTTTGAAAAGAACTGTCAGCACAGTTGCTTATAACTGATACCTTGTTTTCTGCTGAGTTATAATTTGAGTTATAATTTCAGAATTTTTGAAGATTTTTGAATAATGGACCTGGTTTTTTATACAACAATAACTTTGAATTCGAAAATATTTCAACAAATTTGAAGTAAAATTTAGGTTTTTTTAAATTTGAAATAATAAATTGTATAGCTGCTCAAGAATTTTTAAAGGTTTCGAAAAAAATGTTCTTATTTTTATAGCCGAATTAAAAATATTTTGTTTATATAAAAAATTAATTTTGAAAGAATATTTTAAGAGTTTTGAAAAAATTCCAAAGTAATGAAAAATTAGTCGAAAAATATCTGGAAAACTTTTATATATTTCTTTAATTTTGCAAAAAATTGACAAAATTTTTAAGAAAAATTCGAATAATTTAAAAAATTTGTTCAGAGAATTTTGAACAGTTTTGAAAATGTTAATAATTCAAAAATATTTTTTATGGACTAAAAACAAAACGTGCCTTTTTGAAGACTGCGAAATAAATTTTTTAGAGAGTATATCTTCCAATCTTTTAACGGTATGAAATATCTTTTAAACTGATTGGAATTCGTCCTTACAGTTGGTAAACTTTCAAAAAATAAACAAATATTCTTTAAAATTGTCTTCATTGTTTTTATTTACAAATCTGAAATCTCACAAAACTTTTTTGGATTTTCTGGAAGAATTTCGGAAAATTATATTTATACAATAACCTTAAAGCAAATATACAAAGAAACTTGAAAAATAAATAGTTATTTCAAATGTTTATTTTTCACTATACTTTGGTTGGAAGTTCGCTCATTAAAAGTTAAGCTAATTTTCTAAAAACTCTTTTCTTTAAGCAACAAAATTGTTTATTTTTTTGTTTAAAAATAATTCTTTGCAACATTATTTTCCTCCTTCAGATGAGTCTAGTCAAAAATTTTAAAAGAATCACCTAAAATTGTTTGTTGGACAGAAAAAGTATCAGACAGTGATTATTTGCAAAACATAATTGTAATCATTAATGAAAAACAATATGAATACAATTTGATTCAGTAAGGAATGTACTTTTTCATTGAACATAACTTCAGTAGTTTTTTAAATTTGACCGAAAAATGGAAGAACAAAAGTATTAAAGGAACTATACTTTCTCAGTTCCCTCTAACTATCTGCATACAAACCATTGCTTTGTCTGCTTTTGAATTTTTGAATGATAATTTTATATTTTTTTCAAATAACCTTTGTGGGTATTGTTTGAGAAAAAGGATATTCCTCATAATACTAAATTTCCTTTGTAAAATGAAACATGCGACGAACGCAGAGCTCTGTCAACCAAGTTTTTGATTACTGCAACTTTGTTTTAAAAACATGAGCAGGAGAGAAATTTTAAATTTTACCTGAAAATGCATTTTTACTGTGCCGATTACACAGGATCACAAACCGCCTCAGCCTGCAACGTAAGAGAGACTAGGTGTACCTTATGTTTTCGAGGTCGCTGAATCCGAATCCGGTGTTCGTTTGAAACTATCAGATCAGTATCAAGGTAATTTCCTGATCAAATCTAATAAATTCATCGCTCACCAACTAAATCAGAATAGTTTAGCGTTAAGCGATCGATAAATTTAAATCCGACGTCCGTTTGACACCAGCAGGTCCGTATCAAGGGCAGTTGAAGTTTAAACCTACAAAATTCATCGCTAACCAACTAAATTTAGGTTTAAGTGGTGTGAAGGATCTCGCAAATTAAAGGATGAAAAGGATTTCGGAGTCGATAAACAAGGTGAAGTCAACAATAGAGGCACACAGGGTTAAAATAACAAATGTGTATTCAACCAAATCACAGCGATGGAGACAACAGGCAGTCTCTTCTCTCCAAAGTCCGAACCTGGCGGCAAAGCTAGGAACGGGCGAGCGATGGGGCTGAATCCGGGCTATGAAGCCAAGATTCTTGGGAGCTGCTATCGAGGTTGCAGTCCGGGAGGATCGCGTGGCATCCTGATGGGTTAGTGGAATCAGGGAAAACAAGGGGTTTCTGGGTGGTACACGATGGTACCGACTACTACGTGTAGTGAGCACAAGACACAAGACTGATTGGCTTTGGGCAAGATCGCGGTAATAATTTCTGGAGATGTCTTTACCCACTTCCGCTCACAGGCCCACGGGGCCGTGTCTGGGTAGGGCGCTTAATAACTCTGTTATAACCTCGCCCCCCCCCCCTACCCTGTTCGGGATAACATTTACTTTTTCCAACAGGTCCTCTGTCCTCTTGATTTCATCTTCGAGACTCAGAAGGGATTCTTCCTCTGTTAGGTCCAACTGAATATAAAAATCATCTTCTTCTTTTTAGCCGAAACAAAATTTAACGCATCCTACTTTTTGAATAAAAAGTTTTATCCTCTTTTGAATTATGTTCTTCCTTGTTTCCTTTAAAAAAACGTAAACTCTCGAGTCTTTATTTGAAATATATTATATTTTTTCCAAATTTCTTAACTGAATATATTTTTCCAAACTTTCTGTGTTATTCATTCCGATGAGTATCCTTTTAAGGTTCTGCTTTCCGTGACTTTTCTTTCCTGAAAATTAACGGAAAAATACACCACAGAAAAATATATTTTTCTGTGGTGTATGTGGTAAGCAAAGTTAGTTCATATTATTTATGAGAATACGCAAATCACAGAGATCATACAATTTTCTATTAATAGTGATCAAAGAAAAAAATATAGATGACATCCCAAAACAAATTAATTATTTTTCTTGCTTCTCCATTTGCCTTCTCGTTTTTTTCATTTTTTCCTCAAATTCTCTCTTCTTCTTCTCCATTTCCTTTCTTTTCTCTTTCTGTTCTTCTTCCTTTCTCCATTTTAGCATTTCCTGCCAATCTGATTGTGAGAGCAGTCCTTTCTTATGCTCTCTCGTGCCACTATTTCCTCTACCTTAATGTTGTGCTTTTTCTGCACGTATTTAGCCTAAGTGTTATCTGCATTTCTTCCTCGTACCCTATCTCCGTTCGCTATTCTTCTCGACTCCTTATCGCTGATTTTCCTAATTTCCTCATTCATTCTTCTTCCTACCTCTTGTCTCTTTCTCTTTTCCTTCTCTTCTTTCCTATCCTTTTCTTTCTTTTTTTTGGCGTTCCAGAAAGGGATGGTTGGCCTAATTCCCACCAAGGTTTGCACTTGTGGGAGAGGAGTGCCCTCTTTCCGCTTAACTCTGCATGGCAGTGTTCACACTTAAGTGTAATTCGTGGGCCCATTTTCTGAAATTCATGATTTCTTCTGTCTTTATTATAGGTGTATGTGTTTGCGTCATTCTTTTCAGTGGTGTAAATATCAAATCATTAACGTGCATGCCATCTAGAATTCTATTTCTCTTTTTCCATCTAAATCTTTATTTAATGCTTGCATGGGTTGGGGCTCTCCACCTGCATTTAAAAAATCTGGTGTGAATCCTGTAGAAGAATGTTTACTTGTATGCAGAGCAAATTGCAAATCATCTAAATTTTCGCTTTATGTCTTATGGTCCTTTTCTAAATATGCGTTAATTTCTGTTTTAATTGACATATCACACCTTTCAGTTGGATTTGCTGGTGCATGATATTTAGGAGTTTTCGAATGTCTAATACCAGATGTCTTCGTTAAATTAATTATTGGTTTATTTACGTATTCTTTTCCGTTATCTGTGAATAATATTAAAAAATTTAAATTTAGTGATTTTTCGATTATGTCCTTGGCCGTGGACCCATCATATCAGATGCTACCACTGTCCATGGTTCTTCGATTATTTGCTTTCCCAACAAACCTACCTGTTTATTTAATTTTGGTTTTATTCTTTGACAAATATCACATTCTTTCACGTATTTAAGAGTTTCAAAATACAGTCCTAGCCAAAAATTATTTTCGGAAATTTATGCATACGTTTTTTCCATACCTAAGTTACCTGAATGTTTAATATCATAATTATTAATTAAAACTTGTTCCCTTAGTTCTTTTGGTATAGTTAATTTCCACGGGTTGCAATCTAAATTTAGGCTGGTTTTTAAAAGGTCGGGTCTGTAAAAATGCAATTGATTATCGCGTATTCTCCAATTTTGATTTTCGTCTGGGTTATTTTTAACCTGAATCATTTTATTTTCACACAAATTATCCTCGATTTCTCTAAAATATTTTTCTTTGTTTTCTACAATACTTGATAAAATACTAGAAACTTTTATTTCATTTTCCTTCGATCTTGATAATACATCTGGGACATGGTTTAAACTTCCCATTCTGTACAAAATTTTGTAGTCGTAATCTGATCGTTGTAAATCCCATCTTGCTAATCTACCTGTTGGATTTTTTGAATCGTATAAACATTTCAATGCAATATGATCTGTGATAACCTTAAAAGAATAACCTTTTAAGTATGGACTAAATATTCTAATCGTCCAAACTACTGCTAAACATTATTTTTCTGAGGCCGAATATTTATTTTCTGCCCCGTTTAGACCTCTACTTGCAAACGCTATTACATAATTTTCGCCGTTTATAGTTTTGTTAAAACAGCTCCTAATCCTATGTCACTAGCATAAGTTTTAAGTTGAAAAGGACTTCCAAAATCAGGACAGGCTAAAATTGGTGCTGTCGTTTGTAAGTGTTTAATTGCCGTTAATGCCTGTTCCTCTTTGTCAGACCATTTCCACTTTACTTCCTTTTTCAAAAGCTTTTGTAATGGTTTTATTATTTCAAAAAATCTCGGAATAAATTTCCTATACCAGGAAGTCTTTCCCATCAGTCTTTGAACTTGTTTGATTGTTTTAGGCCTTGGAAAATTTAAAACTGGTTTGATTTTTTCTTCAACAACTTGGAATCCCTTTTATTTTACTTTGAAATCCAAATATTTTATTTCCGCACATCCAAATTCGCATTTATTCAAACCTATTGTTGAACCTACATTTTTAATTTTATCCAAACAATTTCTTAGTATTGTAAATGTTCTTCAAAATTTTTTGAAACTATATTTGTATCATCGAGATAACATAATACATTCGGCTTCAATTATGATGTTATTATTCTGTCCATAAGGAGCTGGAATGTAGCAGGAGCATTTGTTAATCCAAATGGCATCCTCTTGAACTGATACATTCCTTTGCCTGGAACAATAAAAGCTGTTATCGGTTTAGATTCCTCATCCAACGGTATCTGATGATATTCTAAAGATAGCTCGATTTTAGACATGTGTCTTGCTGATCTCAGTGCGTCTACTAGTTCAGACATTATAGGAATTGGATATAAGTCTTTTTTAGGGATTTTATTTACTCTTCTAAAATCTAAACGGAATCTATATTTGCTATTAGGTTTTTTATCATTACAATCGGGTTGGACCAATTGCTATTCGATGATTCTATTATTTTTTCTTCTAAAAGTCCATCTACTCCCTCGTTCATAAATCTCTTATTTTCAGTGTTACGTAATAGTATCTTTGCTTAATGGGTTTGTGACCTTGCACATCTATTTTAAGGCTAGTCAAATGGGTCGGTTTTAATTCTGTTCCCTGATCTATTACTTTTCTTTCAATTAAATTTTCTAATTGAACTTATTGTGTTTCATTCAAATCTACTATTTCTTCAGAAATTTCCTTGCAAAATTCTAAATTTTTCTTTTTTATTTTTACGCGTGTAAAATTATGATTTATTACCGCATTATTTTGAAAATTTGTATCTAAATCTAAATTTCTATTTTTATTTTTGGCCTGTAAATTCGTGTTTATTTTTTTTTATCCTTATTTGTTTTCCTTTCTCTTTCTATATTTTGATTATCCCGCTTATCAAATTTATGTACGCCCACGCTGGCAGGTGTCAGTGTTACGTTGCTCACTTTGTAGGGTTTAGGGTGTGGGGCTCCATTCCCCTGTACACACTGTGCTGGCTGAGGTGCTGGCGAGATCGAGTCTAATGCATCATCTTTAAGAAGGGGTTGGAGTGGCGTGTGTGGCGAAACGGGAGAAGATACTGCGCAAAGTAGCAAATCTGTCTCTTTTTCTCGCATGTCGTTTCGCAGGCTAACCTTCGTTCTGAATTTCAATTTACTTTTCTCACTTTCTTTATTCTTACTCTCTTTCTTATTCTCTTCCATTATCGGATCCTGCATTTTATATTAATTTCGATGTTATCGCATACCTAATATTTGGTGATCCTGGTATCCACCAAATCTTTTTCTCATAATCCACTTTTTGTCCATTAGCTACCATCTATTTTACAGCTATTTTCCGCCTTTAATAGCGACCATATTCGTTTCCCTGATATAAGCTATACCAACAATCCCGTAGAAAATAACATATTTCCCTGCAATTGTACCATGTTGAGGGTTCTCTTAATCTATCATTAACATTTTGGTTTTCTAAGTTTGGATCCATAAAATCCTGTGGACTTGAATTTATTTCACTATTCCTATTATCTCTACTATTTTCATCTTTTAAATTTAAAAAATTTTTATTATTCTTTTTGTCTTCTAACTTGCTATTATTTTCTTCCGCGTTATATAAAAGCGCTGTTATCTGTGGAGCAGATTATTCGTTTGTTGTATCTGTGTGTTCCCTAACAGCTGATTCATTGCATACATTAATACTTGGTCAGCTGTGATTTCATTTTTAAAATTACTGTTATGATGCATTAACCTCTGCTTTCCTGGGTATCTTTGATTATTCATATAATTCGAATTATTATTTGAAAATCTTGTATTAAAAAATTTTAGATTTCCATTTGGGAATCTTCGTTTGTATTGTTGCATATTTGGTTGGTTACGATACCTGGGTCTAAATGGTTTTTGTTGATTCTGATCAAAATTTTGATTTTGATTTCTATTCTGATGTTCATTTCTAATATCATTTTGACTTTTATCATTTCCTTGATCATTTTTAGTTTTGTGATTTTTATTAGCCTCTTTATCTGAAATGCTTAATTGTTGACCTCTAATTTTAGATTTTGCCAATTCTGTTTCCCATTCTCGCCCTAAAATTTCTAATTCTGAAAACCTCGAACATGCATTTCTTGAAATATAGACTTTATATTCGATTATTAAATTGTCATAAGTCTTTCTTAATAGCCATTCTAGGCTCGGAGGTAGCATTAATTTGTCAAATAATTATTTGATTTCTGTAACAAACGCATAAATATCTTGATCTTATGTCGGGTTACAAAGTTTTATTTTTGATTATTTCTGTATATTTCTCATTAAGTCCCTTTCGTTAATTTTATATCCTCTTTTAAATCTTATTAAATTATTTAGGAAATAAGTTGCACTATTTTCTGAGTTGTTTTTAAATTTAATTGGCCAATTTGACATAATTTGAAAAGGAGTCTGAATCATTCCAAATCGAAAGAGAGTTGCCTGAATTTCATTCATCTCTTCTCTTTCCGTATCAGTCCCTCCACTTCTATCCATTCTACTTTGCATTTCTCTTTCATATTGACGCAAATGCAATTTTCTTATAATTTATTGCCTGTGTATCGGTCTCAGTAATGAGTATTCGTCCCCTTGACCACTACCCCTATTTATTGTCATTCTATTCCGAGCACCTGCTAACGAGTGCCTTTGCTCATTTGAATCTAATTCTGTTTCTTCAAAATGAACCGCATTTTTTACATTTTTTTACTTATTACGTTGATTGAATAAATTTTGCATTGTATTTAAAATTCTATCCATTTTATTATTTAAATTTTTAATCTCGTCTGATAGTTCTTTAATTTTAATTTTACGGCTTTTCTTTTCTTCAAAATTCATTAATTCTTGTGCCTCATTCCAAAATTCAGTATTATTATCTATGAAAGAATCAATTTCAAACGTTTTATCACTAATTCTCGCGTTTTTTTTCTTGTCTTTCTATTTCTATTCGCAATTTTTCGCGACCTAATCTTTGCTCTTTCTTCTCTTTCTCTGTCTATTTTTTCTTTCTCTCTTCTGAGAGTTTTTCCACGTTCTAGCTGACTTGATTCTATACGTTCTTTTTTCTCTTTCTAATTTTTCAAGTTTTTTTCTTTTACTTTCTATTTCTCTATCTATCCTATTCGTTTCTTAATCACTTTTTCCTAGATTCGTACTTTCTGTACGCGTTTGTGTCGTCGTTTTAGGAATTGCACCTTTTGTTTTATTTGTATCTGCCATCTCCCCCCTATCTAATTCTCTTCCAACCGTTATCGAATTAAAATTTCTATCTTATTCTTGTCTTTTGTTATTTTTTCGACTGATTGACTCTCTGTATTTTCATGAGTCATCAGTGCTTGTGCAATATATTCCTCTTCTCTTATTTCTTGAGCTAATCTAATCTCATTATTTTCTCGGGCTACTTTATTCTTATTATTTTCTCCGACCTTTCTACGGGATTCGCCATTGTCGGGGTAACTTTTATTTTTCCAGATCGTAAATGCATTCAATTTTATCTATTTCCTTTTTCTATGTTTACTGACTAGCACAGGGATTCTTATGGCTGATTAAAAACCGGCATGTTCACTCAGGTGAGGGTCTCGGTTTTTACTACTGGGGAGTGTGCGTGGCCTTACTACGTAGTGGAAGTATCCACTAAGAGCGGGAAATGCTAGGGTTGTTTATATGATGTCACTGTTTCCTACTTCACGCCCCAATTTTCGTTACTGTTGCTAAAATGATTAATAGTTTTAAAAACTTAGGGTGTTTGATGAATTTAAAGATCCATTTTTTGGATTCTTATATTGATTGGTTCCCAGAAAATTTAGGCGAACGAAGTCAAGAGCAGAGATAGAGAGGTTTCATCAGGACTTTGAAGACATGGAGCATAGATATCAAGGTCTATGGGATACTCATATGATGTCTGACTATTGCTGGTGTCTCAAAAGGGATATGAAGACCGTTCGTAAACAAAAGAGTATTCTAAGATCCTTTGAGTTCAAAAGACGCGTTCTTCAGAAAATTATAATTCGTTTAAAGCGTTGTTTAACCTTGAACTGACCTTCATACTGAGCTACCGGTGTCAAATGTACACCGGATTTGAATTCAGCGGCCACTTAAACCTAAAGGTACCCTGATATAGTTAGTGACCGAGGAATTTTGTAGGTTTGACCTAAAACTGACCCTGATACTGTTCTGATGGCATCAAACGGACACCGGATTCGAATTCAGTGACCACTTAAACTTGAAGGTAGTTGATTAGCAATGAATCTTTTAGGCTTGACCTTAAACTGACCTTAATCCTGACCTGATAGCGTCAAACCGACACGGGATTTGGATTTAGCGACCTCAGAAACGTAAGGTACACCTAGTCCCTCTTATGTTGCAGGCTTAGGTGGTTTGTGGTCCTGTGCTATCGGCCAATATCCTGTAAACTGTTGAAAGCATTCACAAACATCTGCAACTATGACAGAGGAACACATAAAAAGGTATCATTAACGTACCGAAAATAAGAAGGCAAAGCAAAATCTAACTCCTTAAAAGCAAAAACCTCCAAATCCTCTGTAACAGATTTTGTTAAAATCAGAGAAATTACTGAACCTATGGGGGTACCAAACTTTTGCCTATAAAAAGATCCATTAAATTGAAAAAAGTTGAGTTCATAATAACAACTATCCTTTTGATAAGTTCTGTTTTAAATTATAAGGTACGTGTTTTGATATTATCGAATATATTTAAAATTGCCCTATCAACTGAATCCAGGAACATGCTCCGAAACATTGCAATAACATCCAAAGAAATCATTTTAGAGTCATCCGAAACCGTTTTTTTAATTAATCATTTTTTTAAATTACTAGATTTTTTCTACATCACACTTGAAAGTTGTAATACAGTCTTTAAGAATAAAATTAAAATTGTGTTCCATACAATTTTTTTTGATTACTAATACAGTAGTAGTCCGGTAACTTGTCGTCCGATAAGTGTACACTCCCCGCAAAACGTCATCACACGTACGGTACGCACACTAATTGTGGTTCTCCCACAATCTTTTGCAAAAACCAGAAACATCTATAATCCGGTTCAATCTGAAAAATTGTTTTTAGTTTATTGCATATGCACCAGTCAAAAAATTTGTTAATATTACCTTAAAGATACATACAAGAAGTTATACCAAAAATAGAATACGACCACTTAAGAAGATCTGCATATATATACATGATATACATATCTTTTATTCTACTTTTATCAGCAATATCTTTTGTAAACTACTTAGGATGAGCGCATTTATTTCTACTAGTATTTAATTTAGGAACCTGAATGTTATAAAGCATGTCGAGTTCATCACGGAAAAGCTTAAAGGCCTGGTTTAATAAAAAAACATTTTCGTGAATGACGATTTAACTGCTTAGATTAAAACTGATGTATTTTGATGAAAGTTTATCAATTTTAATTTTAAAGATTGAATTTCTGCTGAACTTTCTCTGAGTTGTAATAACTTCGAATTTATTATTATCACGTTTATTTATTCATTTTTTTACATTAGATCTTCTGATATCCAACCATTTATAAGACACAAAACATCTCAGCCCCTTTTTCACTTTACGTAAATCTCATTAGGTACTTTTTGATTTCCTCCTTATTAGAAAAAAAGCTATAATATTCAATTCCCTATAGGCATCACAAACAGAATTTAAAAATGTATTTATCTACATGACATGTCTATCATTTTCAGCTGGTTATTTTTTTTACGTCACTTACTTTAATTTTGTATCGATTTCCCTCTTCTTTTTTCTATGATCGTGAAAAAATGATAGCAGAGTTTCATCAGAAGAAAAATCACATCCCTCAAATTTACAGGCACACGAAAAAAAGGTCTGGTCCACTTGAGGAGATAAACATTTCTATACGTTTTCGGGGTCGCTAAATCCGAATCCGGGGATAATTTGGCTTGGTCAGATCGCATTTCGTTCCTAACTTTAAAAAAAAAATTATGAAAGTTGAAAAATTCATGGAAACACCCAGAAAGCAAAGCGTTTATATGTTTTCAGGGTCGCTGAAGTCTAAATTTAAAGTTCATTTGACTCGGCGAGGTCGTATTCTATTCATTAGTTGAAAAAATGAAAACTCTCAAAACTTTTCTCGACATAAATTGTTTGTATTCAGCGTCCGGTTCATAGAACTTTTTAGTCATTCTTTGAATATGCCTATCTTTCTGTAACAAAAAATCTTGCTGTCTTGACATATTCTGTGACGATGACAACTGTCGCGAAAGGGGATGTGTAGAATGATTCGTTCTCAGATTTTTTGAGGTCATTTTTGAGGCCAGCGAAGGTGCGCTGCCTTGCAGCTGGGCGTAAGGTTGTGAGGATAAAGCCGTAGTTTGTCCGACGAGTGGACACAGTGCTTGTCAAAGTCAGAAAACTCTGATACTTAGGCCTAGGTAGGTATAAGAGTTATCACTTCTAGGACGGTAGACTCACCTACGGTCGGACCAGGATCCCTTACGCGCGGGTTTTTCTTAAAATTTTGATGTAAAAAATGATTCCGATGAAGTAGACGAGTAAAAAAAACATTGAATCCGAAGTAGAATATGATTCCGATGAATATAGTGATGTATCGGAGCATCACGAAAATGACGACAATTACATTCCAGGTAAAGGCAAGGATAAAGTTTTCCAAGTTACGTCACAGGAGGATCTGAATGACTTTGTAAGATATCTAGGGCTACCAAAAGATGGTACCAAACTTCTTACGTAGTTTATGGAAAAAGAACTACCTATCAAAAGATGTTAAAGTAGATTATTTCCGAAACAGAAAAGTAAAAGTTATAAAATATTTTACGAAAATAGACGACCCATCGATGGTGTATTATAAAGATTTGCAAGGGTTAATGGTTGAACTAAAACCAGGTTCTTACAAGGATTAGGAGTGAATTTAGGGAATTACGGTGAGGAGCAGGGAGAAAGATTCCATCAAGATATGAAGGAGATGGAACGTAGGTATCAGGGAAGGTGGGATGTGAATATTTTAGCAGATTACTGTTAGACATTGCAAAGAGATGTTGTTCAGAAATTAATGAAACGTCACAGAAACCCCCTGCATAGGTCCTTTGAGAATGAAAGAACAAGATATAATAGAAAAAAAAATTTCTTTCACGTGTCAAGGACAGTTATCGGTGTTTAAATTTTTTTTCAAGGTAATAAATGTAATGCGACCTCGCCGAGTCTAATGATCTTTACATTTGGACTCAGCGACCCTGAAAACATATAACCGCTTTGCTTTCTGCGTATTTCCATGAATGTTCTAACTTTCATCATTTTTTTAAGGTTAGAAACGAAATGCGACTGGACAGAGTCAAACCAACCCCGGATTCGAATTCAGCAACCGCAAAAACGTATAGAAATTTTTATCTCGTCTGGTGGACAAGAACTTTTTTTTCCGTGTGCCTTTATGATTATTATTTATTATTCATAAAACCGAAAAACTTTATCACATTAACGCATGATACAAATATTTTGAATAACACAGCCCCACAACAAAAATTTTACAACTGAAACTAAAAACCATTGGAAAACCATTGGGTCGAAAACAACCAATAGATTAAAGGAAACCTATTTTCTTAGACGTTTTAGGGGTTTCTGAATCTGATTTTGCGATCATATTGACCTTCAAATCAGGATGAAGGTCAATGAAAGGTCACAATGAGAAGGAACTATTGAATCTACGTGAACTAATACTCTCAAAATTAAGAAAAAGGTAGACATAGCGCAATTTATTCTATAGCACACATTAGAATCCATTTTTGTATCAAATTATTCTGCATTTTCTTTGAACAAAGATATTTCTTAAAAACTTGTTCTCGTTTAAAAAGTTATTAAGATCTCAAGAGGATGATGTTCTGTGGTCCTGAGGAGAACCAGTTAAAGTTTTGTGATGTTAACTCGTCTACAGGGTTCTTTTCTAGGACTGTCCGGTACACGTGATTCCATTGACGTACTCCGAGAGGGCGCTCGGTGGTCCGAGAGGTTAGTTGACGAGGGATAGATTTGTGAGGGTGAGCTCTGAGATGCGGAGCTACCTTTACCTTTGAATCGATTTGGCGATCTCCTACGTATGATTAGGGAAATATGTCAAAAACACTTCTGGTATAGGTACACTTTGGAATACTCAGGGTCTCACTTCTACGCTTCAGCAGTTGTTCAGGATTCCTCCTGCGAGGGTGTCTTTTGTGCTCATGTGAAGCTAGAGTGTCTCTCTTAGAGTTTTAAGGGACGTTTTCTTACAGTGGAAGTCTTTGTCCAGCAACTGTTTTTTTGACGATGGACTTGTTCATAAGGATCTATACACATCAGACCTGTCCGAAAATGTATCAGCAGAATCTTCTAAAGAAAAGGCACTTGTTGAGGTAGTAACACGAGAAATAAGGAGTACTGGCCGAAGTAACAGCTCCAAGAAGGGCAGTGTGTGCGTATCTGGTGCAGAACGACACGTGGAATATGAGAAATTCGTAAAGCCGTTCCTTACTTCTTCTTGTTTCTTGTTTAGCCACACGAACAACTTGGGGACCAATGAGTGCTGGTCTTGAATCTGGATGAGAGTAACGAGTTTCATTTTCCAGCTGTTCACTTCGGATGGCCCCAGGGGTGGCCAAGAAGCTAAAAGAGGGGTTGTCACCTCCCGTAGGTTTTCCGATATCCGAGATCTCGCGAGCACTCAGTAAAGTTTCTAGCACTGAGTCAATATCTTCTGATTAATTGTGGTTCTCGTTCAAGGGGACACTCGCACCCGTCTGGATGAATCACACGCATCCGGAGAGGTCCTTTGGCGCTGAGATTCATCGAAAGGGCGTTTTTGAGCCCTTCGTCCATATTTGGCTCTATTTCTCCTTCCTTTTGTTGGGTGAACCAGGCTGTGGTCACTCAACGCCCGCAAGTTTTCAAAATAAGGCAATAGATACTTTAGGTTATATCCAGATGATTTGTAAATAATGTAATTTCAAAAACTTAATAAATTGAAAAAAACCAATAGAAAAACAAATAATTACTTGAATAATTATTTATATATTGCTGTTTGTTTTTCTGTTAGTTTGTTCATAAAAACGTGTTTAAACGAAAAACGAAAGATGATGGAAGTATGTTTGAAAGCAGTTTTCATTTAAAATTTGTAATCATTTTCGATATCAATTTTCTTATTGGCAGGTTCCTTTGTCAAAATATTATTCTGTTTCAATCGTAATAATACAGAAGGTACCGTTCCCTCTTTTGGTTTTCAGTTGTGTACTGCAACGATACTCGCCAGGTCGAGAATGATGAGAACAAATTACATGGCAGCTCTGAAACACTTCTTAATGGGTTAGGTTTCACATATTTTGAAGTTCGACAAACGACAAAGGAGTAAGAGAGATAGATCAAACTTTGGCCCCTGAGCGACGTGTAGCGGGGGAAAGTCCTATAGAGCCATCTAACCAGCCCGCAAAACAGGATCAAAGTATGTGGCTTCACGTAGATGTCAGATTCATTCAGATTGGAATGGAATGCATTTTTTTCTTAAATTTTTACTTTAATCGAATTGAATAGAAATTATTTCTTTTTATAAGGTAGCATCCTTTGAACGGGAAGAAAATTAATTTTTGTCATTAAAGTCGAATTTTTCGGGTTTTATCAGAATAAATTTGTAGCTTTTAGTTAGAAACCTTCAAGCAGTCGGTCTTAAAAAAAAATCCACTCTGTTGGGTAGAAATTCCGGAATAAGTTGAGACGGTGTTTCAAAGTAAGAATACATTTCATTGTTATGTTGTCGCTACAGATGCTACGAGCGTACTAAGGTGTACCTACTCTCTCCTCGGAGAGCGTGCAAGGTTCGAGAGAAAAGGTGGGAGAAAAGATAGCACACACATATTTACACACTACACCGACGGATAGCTGTCTCCTACGACCCCCACCTAAGCTGAACGGAAGTCTCCAGTAAACTGAGCTCGACCAATCGGCATTAGGCACACGGTTTGTCACATTCTTCCCTAGATAATCCTTACGTAACCGCCGCGCCGGTGGGCCCCCTGCGAGCAGCTGAATCCAACACACTTATAGGGCATTATTAACAAAACAAATTTTCGAAACTTAAAATCAAGACATATCGTATACATTTTTTAAACAAGCAATATGAATTTTTGGCAAAAAAGTTAATTTCAAACTACAGGTTTAAATGTCCAACCAAAAAAGTTGAATTTTGAACGAAAAATGTAACAAATAGTATTTTGATTAGGAACAATTTTAACTTAAATTCAAAAAAAGTTTAATTCTCTCAATCATTGTCATATTTTTAAAAGTATAGTTTAATTTTAAATTAAAAAAGAAGATTTTTTGCTTTATTGAAAGTTAACTATTTTACAGAAAAAATATATACTTTTTTTTTTGCTAAAACTGTAACTGTTTTGTTTAAAAACTGATCTATTTCCAGTCTGGTTTCGAATCATATTTGAAAAATCGTATCTCTTAATTTCAATTATAATATTTGTTGATTAAAATTTAACAACCTTAATAACAATTACTTTTTTTGTTTAGTTAAAGGTTTACACCTATTTTGTTAATAATCGTACTTTTGGTTTAAATATATACTTGCACTGCTAAATATTTAACACTTTTGGGTAAAATACTATCTTTCTTGTATTGAGCAATGATAAATATTTAGTAACATTGGAAAGTCCACGTTTCACATTTTTTTTTATTCTTTGTAAATTATAGGGTTCTCGAAGTTTCTTAACAGATTATAATACAAATACATAAGTTGACTTTAAAAATAAAATATCTGAGTTTCTTAAGGTGAGATAATCAGTATACGCATATAAACGAAACATCAGAGTATTCATTATTTGCGGCGTTCTCAAAATTCTGCGTTGATAATTTTTTGTCTACATTTTAAAAAATGAGGATCTCCCACGCTTTAGCCTTAACCTTAGAAATTATTCTGCATTCTTTTCGTAAGTAAACAAAAAATTAATATGATTTGTGTTGAAAAATTTTGGAATAAGCAACGAACATGAGAATCCTGAAGGTGACCCCAGCACAAATAAAAATTTTCATTAAAATGATTAATTAAAAAATACATTTTATATTCAACTTTTCAAACTGTTAATAATCTCTTGAACTAAAAAATATAAGACACGCATGGAACGTTTATTTGAACGTTTGAATTCATTTTTGTTAAGTGTATCATAAGAATTATAATAATCCCATACTTATAATTACAATCTTGCAGATTGCATCCATACGAAAAAATAATAATTATATAGAAGACTATTATCTAAAAAGCATTGCAATTAATAATAATCCCAAAATATTAAAGAGAATTATATAAAAAATACATAAGCTACAAACTTCCTTGACAAATTTAATGTTTCATGAAATTTCATTAGACTACTTGAAAAGTCTGAAATCTCTTGAAAGCGCTTGGAGGAGTCAGAAATATAAATATTTTTAAATTCAATAATTTCCTTCAAATCTTTTGAATTTTTTACATAAACCGCGAAATTATTAAACCCATAAAAATTATATCAATATTTAGAGATCCTTCAAAATCTCTCACAATTTCTGAAATTCTTTGCCATTGCTTAAAATGATTGGCGTTTCTACAAAATTCTTCGACATCCTTTGAATGTATATAAATACGTTAAAAATAACTTTAAAATCTTCAAAAGAGATTTAAGACATTCAAATATATTAAAATATAAATAAAATTTCTTTAGATGTTAATTTTTTTCATAAAAAATGTATGTGAGCAGGTTAAATTCGACTTGAAATTGCTTCGATAATAAATTTTTTTACTCTTGGTGGACTTCTTGTATTTAATAACATCTCTTACATCAGTAATTAAGACTTTGAGTCACCTTGCTCAAAAATTAAAATATTGAATTTAATTAAAAACATATAATGTTAAATAATTTAATAAAATATTTTAAAAGTTCCAGAGTTCGTATTGCTGAACAGGTTTAAAAGTTTTTTTTAAGGTTGACGCTAATTTTATTTTCAAGAGCATATTTATAATCTCGAATATGCTTTATTTATTAATATTTTTACAAGAATAGATGGAAACACTACGTACATTTTCTACTAATGAGAATTGTTGTCTAGATTAAATTTCTGAATTTTTTTAACTGTTATAAACGAATTTTGCACTGGGTACAATTTTACTTTGCTACATTTTCCTTATCGCTAATTTTTTTTATACATAATTGCTATAAATAAATGCACTCATATCGCATTTTTGAACAAAGATACATTTTTTATACTACGGTATCAATTTATCCTAATGATAATAGCTAATTACAAGATGTTAGTATTCTGAAACAAATGATATTGTTACAGAACAAATTTATAAACAAAATCACTGATAATTTATTTTTATATATAAACATTTTTTATATGAGCCAGCGGAAAATTTCCATTTTTGGTTAGGAAATTCTTTTTTCGGAAGCCAAATGTTTTTATTCAGTTTCAAGGTTAATTTATTTTGTAAAAATTTAACAGCTTTGCTAAAAAGGTATTTTCTCTTTTCACATATTCAACTATTTGTAGAAAATTCGTTATTTGTGTTAAAATTTCGACTAAATTGGAGATGAATTTAACTATTCTGGGTTCCTTCTTGGATGAAAATTCAGCCATTCAGGCCGTAATTTATGTATTTTGTGGAAAATTGGTCTTTCAAGTAGAAAGGAACTTTTTTCTGTTAAAAATTTATTTCTTCAGTTGTGAAATAATTAAGTTGTAATGAATTGTAGTTTTTTATTATTTTCCTTGTCCTTTTTTATGTGATAGCATCAAAATGACAAGAAAACCTAGAGAGGAAAAAAAAGCCTAGGACTCTCAAAAATTATTATTATCAATTATTAAAAAATCAAAAAGCTACATCGCATGAATCGATGATTCAGTTATGTACAATAATTAAAGCTTTAAAAGAGATAAGGTTGGACCAGCAAATATCTGTTTTTCTTAAATCGTTGTTTAAACTGTTAACATTGTGTGTTCATATAATTTTTCACATTAAGCAACTTTTTCTATGGCACACAGGTAAGCAAGGAAATAAAATAGAAATATTGTTAAATAAAATTGGTTTACTTTCCGAAATTCAAATTCAGAAATTTAAATAAGGTAATATCTAGAGGTCATCCACATACCAGATGAACAATTGGGGGGGGGGGGGGGGGGGGGGGGGGGGGGTGTAGATGAAAAAGGTGGTCTGAAAAATGCTTTGAAAACATATAAATATGAAGACATCAGTGGAATTTCCTGCTCTTGCTTAATCAGTTTGATAAACTGGCATCTTCTTTAATAAAATGAAAATCGCTGCTGATACTTCCTTTATCACTTTTTCCGTTTTTCTTAATTCTATTGGTAAATATGTAATAATTTAATATCATTCATATTATCTAAGTATAATAGAAAAAAATGGATTTATTTGTAGTCGGTAATAGAGCGTTGTTTTAATCTGCTCAGTCTTTTCTTAGCTCCAATATCTGTTTTATTAATGGTTCTCCGTATTATCTGAGCATACAGCTCGGTTAATGCGGACTGCTTGGATGAGTCCCGTTGCCTCGGATAACGCGGAGCCTCGGATAAACGAAGGCCGGGTAATCGAAGTTCTACTGAATGTGTGTATATATGCATTTATCCTTTTCTGCAAAAGTAGCAGCAGTAGCTTCATTTTAAACTGAAAAGTTTTTTTCAAATTGAAAATGAACTCTTTTCTAGTAAATTTAACAATTTATTTTTTATATTTGATCCTTCTTGACTGCGAAATATTTCTTGGTTGAAAGTTCGACCAATCTGTTGCCATGATATTTATATTTTAATTTATCTGTTTTGTGAAAACATCATCTTTAATGGTTTTTTTTGTTTGAGTGAAAATGAACACTTTCACAAAATATTTAACAATTCCTTTGAAAAATTGGATTATTTTCTACTGGTAAATTTTTCTAGGTTTAAAATTCGACAAATTTTAATTTTTTTCCAGGACGGAAAATTATTTTTTTCAAATTTCAATAGGAACATTTTATGGTTGTTGACCAAATTTCTTCGATGGATTTATTTTCAAGAATTCTCCACATTAATTTTATTATTTATCGTTAAATATGATTTTAAATTTGATTTTAATCTCATTTTTAAAATTTTTATTCATCTGTTTTTGTGAAAATAGTATCTTTACTAGTTAAAAATGCAACCGTTTTGTTGAGAAATTAATATTTTTTGGTAGATGATTGAAATATCTTTTTAAAAACATGTTATTTTTAATTCGTGAATAAAATATTTTTCGTTTTCATAATCAGCTATATGTTTTAGTTGAAATGAACTCTTTCATAGAAAATTCAAAAATATTTGTTGACAGATTTCATCCTTTTTGTCTGAAAAATTTTGCTTGATTGAAAATTCAACTTATATGTTGGAACTTTTTTGATTTTTTCTTTTTCTTTAAACATTCATCCGCTTTCGTTAAAACATTGTCTTTAATGTATGAAAAATTCTGCTAAAAATGATTGAAAAACAACATTTCTTTACATTTTAAAGTCTACATGCCATATCACTAATATTTATCAAGAAAAAGGCCTTATATAACGTATCACCTTGGGCGGATTTCATAGATGTTATACTCTTCCGGAATAATAATTTAAATTAAAAAAATAAACTAATTTTGTTTTACTTTGCGAGGATGCACTACCGCGAATTATTGTAAGGCTGCGACCGATTTACAGAAAATAAAATCTAATATTAGAATTACGTCCATAACTTCTTTTTTTGCAGAAATATCGTCATGTATTCCGGCAGAAACAAGGGACTTTCTAGCGAATTTTGGGATGAGTAACGAACCTGCCAATCATCAAGGTAAGCCTAGTAAAAATAAAAATTGATAAAAGATGTGTTAGTTAATAAACAGCAAAAAAAAGAAAAAAATTGCATGGATAATACAAAGCATGCAATAGAATCATGCTAACGCCCTCCAACTGAAGTGAAATAGGAAAGCGGCCTGACAATTTTCACACAGTAATTGTAGATCTTTATCCATAATCATTCAAATGATAATTAAAGGATTGAAAACTTGCTTTCCATTAGCTGGGAATTTAAACTAATTAACATATATTCGAACCACCACTCATATCTGTTCGAATATAGACACATATTATTACAAATAGTAACATTATATGACATAGAGTGAAACCCTGAGACTGCGCCGGGTTTTGAGGCTGGCGGTGGTGGAGAATAAGCCCTAAAGAGTGCTGCCCCTGCCGTAAATATTTTGTTTGTTAACGCCTCAGTGACCACCGTACTCTTCCCGCAGATTCTTTTACTCCTACCTGCGACTCGGCGTCAATTCTCAGAATAGATATATCCTTTTGCAGTGCAATTCTCCCGCCAGGGGCTACGGCGCCGATGCTATTTCATTTCAGTATCGCTTAAAACCTCGTGGTTATGGCAACTAAATCAAACTCAGCAAAAGCACGTAAAGCGACGCAAAGCAAAGTTTTTATGTTCGCACTTAAAATAGCCAGAATTAAATGTAAAAATTAATCATTTTTCATACTCTTTGAAAAAATACGGTTACTTTACTCTGACGCAGACTGCATTTCACAATATTGCCACAAGTAGTTTATGATTTACGAATATACGATTGTCTAATGAAAGAGAAACGTATTTTTTGGTTCCTTTTTGTAGAGTCGAGGTTAGAGTTCGAGTGTTCACGTGATGACGACGACAATCCTTGGGAAAAAGGTTCCGGCACTTCTTATTCTTCTGACAAATATACTCCAGGAAGGACTTTTTTTGCTCCAGCCAGACTCGATTCTCCTGCCAGGCCTAATCCCCCTACTGAGATGCCTCTTCGTGCCAGGTCCAGATCTCCTTCTGACGTTACTCGTTCCGTACGTGTATTAGGATATTCACTTGAACTAATTAAATACATTCGGCTTATTCCCAAGACGAATCCGCAAAAGCAATACGAAATTCGAAGATACACTTTCCCCACCGATAAACCAATTAAACAGAAATTAAGAAATAATTGCCTTAAGCCTTTACCAACCGACGAACAAACTGTTTTAACAACATACAATGGCGACGTCGTTGCAATATTATACGGCAGTAGATGGCTCCGTGGAATATTTTCTGTAAGCTCGCTGCATGAGAAGCGAGTTAAAATAAACATTTACAGCAGCGAAATTAAAGATCTGAGCACAGAAGAAATTGAGGAATTACCCTTAGGCTGCCGGTTCCTAATCTCGAAGAATTTTAGCCGCATAATTGTAAACGACGTTACTGCACAACATTAATTTAGTTTGAACAAACGTAAAACTGAATTGCAATATTCTTTATGATTCGAAGTATGATTGGAATGTTACAAGTAAATTGTAATTACAATAAAGAGCAATGTTTTTTGCTTCTAAAGTTGGCAATCCTTTCTCAACACCGGAGTTTTTTACATTCTCATTCATAAAATAATATTGGTTTATGCGAAAATGGACTTTTACGGATGCCATATATTGCCGCTGTTTTATGGCCCACGATAACTTTCGGCACAATAATCAGATTATATTGCACATTGGAATACATTTTAAGGACGTAAAAAGAAAAGACGACTTTTTCAGCCATATATTTTGGATCAAAATTCAAAAATCTAAAGCATTTTGAAAATTTTTGAGACTATTTTCTTCAAAAATTTAAAAATTCTTTTTACGGCTATCTTTAGTACGCGCAAAGTTAAATGATTCATGCCGTCAACTTTCTTGGACACAAAGAAAGTTGTTAAACGAAAGAGGAACGTTGCTTTTTAAACTATTTTTTTAATTTCCTTGAAACATTTAAGCGTTAAAATTTGATCGCACAGAAAAAAAATTGACAATTAAAAAATTATATTAATATATGAAAAATTTGTTATGAATGCAATGCAGTTTTCTTCAGCGTAATTGTTTTTGCTTTATAGGATGCACGCTTTTTTGAAATCATAAAAACAAGTCAATGAAAACACATCTGTTTCAATATCAATGTGCATCATGAATTTAATAATGTACATTTATTGAAACGATACATTGTTTGAGGTAGTTAAAATGAAAATTATTGTAAAATAAGAAACAAATATTGAAGTACCCTTAAACAGTAAAATTTGTACATCGTTTCGAAATATGTGAATAAACAGTCCCACTTTAGACAACATTGAGTGCAAAGAACAAGATAATGATTTGCTTACAAAAATCTTCAAATCTAGGGAGAATCGCCCTGCAGTAGATAGAAAAGCATAACTTAGTGTTTAAAAGCATCCATTAGCAACAATATTGCAAAAAAATGGAATTAACTAATAAGCTGAATTATACTTTTTCATTAGATGCCTTTAAACGTACAATCAGCTAGATCTGTAATTTCCGATACACTTTTTAAAATTTTCATTGCTGCAATCATACTTAAAACCTGAAAAATTATTCTTGAATAATTACCAAACTTCATTTTGAATGATACCATATTATTCGGAAAATAATTTGTAATAAATCTGAATCTATTCTTTTATATTGTGATCCCGCTGTCATTAAATAATAATTTGCTGTTATTCCTAATTCGTTCCGCATCCATTTATTGTGCTTCCAAAACTTCGGTACGAATGAGTCTACAATATTATTAATTACGGTTTTATTCCGTCTAAATCTATCCTTATTCCATATTATTTTGCATTTACTTTGTACAAACATCTTCCTTCCAGATGTTTTCATCATCCAAAAAATCCTTAAGACTTGTAGAGCATGGGCGGCATCGAAATGTATTTTTTTTCGTGAAAATGGAATTAGATTGGAATTACTTTTTAAATAGATATCTGATTCATTTAGATTGGATCGTTATAATTTTTGTCGTAAATTTGGTATTTTATCGAATTGACACCTATTATTCATTTTTAGAATGAAATTTGATGCATCGGCTTACAGTAGAACCTCGCTTGTCCAAGCTTTTGTGAACCTGGCCCAACTTGGATAATCGGGAAACATGGATAAAATGGAATTTCAATTAAAATTTAAGTCTCAGTATAATAAACTGAAAGTATTCTTAAATAGATATTCAATTTGTACGATGACATGTTTTGAAAGATCTCATAATTCCGGGGATATTTTCAATAAAGGAGCAGCTTCCCTATGTCTAATTTTAAAAAACGGTAGTCTTTTCATTTTTGCTCGAAAACAAATTTCGCATTTTTTTATCCCTTTATCGAAATCCGATTTATCAAAGTTTTTTATTTCTAGATTCTTTTTTCTTGAGACCTTGATCTACGGATTTCTTAACAGAAAGTAAATTTTTTGCATGCGCCTAAATCAGCAATGAATTTATTGATTGGTTTGTTTTCGTTATCGGATTTTGAACTGGATTCACAGCTTTCTGTTTCGTTTTCGTTAGCTAAGTGGGCCTCGACTCTACGCTTACCCTCTCGATGATTTTTAGCACCTTTAGTTTGATTTTTACCTTCTTGAGTTTTGTATAACCTTTATCGATTTCCGCGACGTGCGCACTCATCCTCCTTGTTCAGCTTGAAACCAAAAGGTCTCGTGTCAACCTTTGATCTATTCGATGGCCTAATTTCATAACCTTGTCCTGAACGCCTTTTAGGGGTGGTGGTTTGTAAAGAGGTTCTTCCCGTTCTTTCCGTTCTTCTTTGTCGTGCTTTTCATCATTACAATAATAGCAGTGGTCCTCCTTGTCTTTCTGACTACCAAAGCCTTTTGTCATTGTGTTAAGCGCTTCATGCGACTCTTTCAAGATCGTTCGGGGGCCAATCTGTAAAACAAGGTTTCTTAATTTATTGTAATCGCAGTGATTATTTTTAGAATTTTTGATGACGCTGTCAGCTATTGTCGCAGCATGAAGGGCTTTCCTAACGGATTGATAACAAAGCTTTCGTTTGTCGGCATCCCGATATTTTCCAGTTTAACAATGATTTTCATAAGTCCTAACAGTTTTCTCAAAACGTGCAATATATTGGACAGTGTTCTCCTTTTTTGGATCAAATCTAATATTTATTAAATTTTTGAAAGCTGTGTGTTCGTCTAAACCAACCTCACCTGATTTAGTACCTTTGATTGCGTCTTATATTTCCTGGGGTGTACTTTCAATTAAATGTATAAAATCATTTTCATAGTCATTCAAGTTGATGCGATTAAATATTATATCTCTGACTGTATTTTCATCATTTTCCAGAGTGATTTTATCTACCTTTTCCCTTCCATTTTTATCAAAAACATAGTGTAATTTTTTCGTCTTTAATTCTGGGATCGTCCCAGTCTTCATCAAGACCGTTACCCAAGATCATCGAACTCGTCTTGTCGCTTGCCTCGGTCCGAATCCGTGACAATCTTTTGTCCTTTGGAGCTGCTGCTGCGTTCGAGGTTATGAAAGGTTTCTTCTTGGCAAGCGACTCGTGCGATTGGATTGCGACCTGTTGACCGGCATCAGCAGTGTCGGTAGGAGCGCTGTCAACAGTGCTCTTCTCCGTGAAGGGCAAAATTTTAGTCAGCCTGTGATGACAAGGTCGGAGGTGGCTGAGCAGCTGGTCGACTTTTGGATTTTAGAAGCAACTGCTTTTCACCTAAAAGCTGCTTGAATAGCCAGCCTACTTTAGCCAGATCCAGTGCATCTTCATCTGAAAAGTAATTTATAATTATAAAGATGACACCTGTGATTTTATAGTTGGACAGTCTTGTGCTCCTAAATATCATGCTTGATGACGAGTTGATGGTTGTAACGGGCATTCCATCGGACTTATCTGATGATTTCAAAACTTTCTGCAAATATCCCTGGTCAAATATTGTATCACTATAAGGATGACCTGCAGCGAATGACGATATTGATCCTCGCAACTAAGCGTTTGTGCTTGCTCAATGCTAAAGCACCCTTCCTACGTTTGCATCAAATATATACCTTCTGCTGGGTGTATAGCTTGCAGCTTATAACGTTTTCACAGCATTTCCTTGATATCACTGAGTGGTTTTGCTAATTAAAAAAAAACCATTATGTAATTTACCTTTTTATTTTCCTTTTATCTTATGTCCTTTAAAATAATAAATTATTATTTATCCTTTACGAGGCATCGCAGCGCCTAACCTAAGTGTGCTAATTTTGTTATCTGTGTGCGTAGTATTTCTTACGCAGTTATGTACATGCTCGGAGTACCTAACCCTTTGATTCCCCGAATCAACAGACTGGCACTTGTTCGCGTAACCGGCGTTTTTCGATTGCGTCACATGTCGACATTTTTCAGTTCAACCGAATTTTGGTGGAAATCCCGGAGAATACTACGTTTTCAATTCACCCGAATTTCAACAGCACTCCCGAGGAAAACTACGTTTTCAATTCGCCCGAATGGGCAATGGGGAATGACAAAAAAAAACATAAAATAAATCACTTTAAATAAGATCGCCGAAAATAATTTTATTGTAAAATAAATAGCAACATATTAAAAAATATTTGTTTGAATTCAAATCACTGAATCAAACAAATTTTTTGCTTCAATTTTCAATTCTAACCTCCTGTCTTTACGAAGATGATTTATGAAATGAATCATGTTTTTTTCTATTATGATTATCTTTGTATACTTGGAAACGGGAGCACTTATATAATATAATATATAAACAATATAAATATAAATAATATAAATATAATATCATAATAAATATAAATGATAAAAATGTCGAACTCTAGTTGATTTCTTATTATTCTAATTTATGATTTTTTAAGTTAGAAATCAGAAGCACAGAGTAAAAAATTAACCAGAATTCACCATTCAGATTGAATTAGTGCTATTTAGATATATTTAGTTTTTGCAGTAATCACAAAGACTTTTATAATCAATTTCCCCCGCGCAGCCACAGTGTTTTAAAAACTACAGGTATCTCATATTATGAGAACCACACAGTGCAAATATGCACTTACTATGTCTGACCTGTACAATGAAAAACTTCCACACTATCGATATTTTCCTACTTAGTTATTCAACCCCTATCACTCCAGACAAACTTTACTGCTGAATACATATTTAATGAATAATAAATAGGGTTTAAAGAATTTCCTTCCAAGAACTCGACCACTATCGAGTACACAAAAAGTTTGCCTATAATCTTGAGAAGCCCAATGAAAAATGGACTATACTACGAAATTACTCTTTCTTCAAGCGCTACAAGTTAGTGATAGGACCAACAGAGTGGGTCTCTTAGTTTAGCTGATACCCCGCTTTCTCATATTACGAGAATATCTCATATTCGAGTACTCTCCTCTATATCTGGACGTTTAGTATGTGAAGATCACTTTTTAAAGGTTTAGATAATTTGGAAAAATGAAGTTTCAGCTCCCAATGGAACGGTTATAGCGGTAAGTATTACGATTTGTTTACACTAATGTCCTTTAACCTAAAATAATAATCAAGTCGGTCTGACGATTTCATAACAACATTGATTTTCATATTTAAATATATTCTTCTTGTTACTGAACTTATAGATCGTTGTGATAGTGTGTAAATTTATAGTTTCAATAGTTTGTGAAATTTAAAAAATATTTCAAGACCCGTACTATCATAATGCAATAATATCATAGAATCATTTAAGTAATTAAAAATAGAAAAACTATTGTTTACATTAACATTTTAGTACTTTTAGTTTATTTGCTTTAAACCTTGAAGACGTATACTTTATATTCAACCATTTTACTCTGCTTAAATATTAAAATCCTTATAGACATTCCCAGTGCTTTTAAGGTCTATTTCTTAATCCTCGATTTATTTTTTAAATTCTAGAAACAGTTAGTTTTGGCTTAATTCAAGCTCAAAGTTTTTAGAATATCCACAAATGTTTAAAATATTACAAAAACTGAGAAAAACACTACATCTTCCATGTTTCTTAGCAGCTGTCATTCAAGTTTAGGGCGTGGCGCTAGTGTTTCACCTTCTGCCGTCCTTCACATAACTGACTCAGTGCATTTGCATGGTGAGTCACTCCCCTGATTGTATAAAGAATGCTAGATTTTGAGGGTGAGTGTAAAAAAAAGATTTATTTCACTTGCACAAAATCTATATAATATATAAATAAAGCCAAAATTTAATTGAATCAATGAAACATTTGTTAGATGAACGTGCTCTGTAGCTAATGAAAGTTTTAAAATGAGATTGGTTGGTTCACAATCTTCTGAGATAATATGGGTGCAATTGTCTCTGCGATATGTGAGAGGTTCAGTCCATTCGTGTTGGATTACATCTTTATCTGGAGTAGTCGTCGGTGAATTAACCCCTTTCTCTACATCTGGTATAGAGTCGTTTCTGCTCGAAGGGAAAGAGGAATCATCTATATATGGCAGATGTATATTTAGATTATTTCACAGCGAGAGAACATCGTGTTGTTTTCCTGAGGTGGATGCTAATTTATTAATCTGTCTTGGAAGCATAGTGTACTTCTTACCGACAGGCATTCCATCGTAACGGTTGATTTGCTCTACATAGCCACCGTTGGCTGCTGGGGTTGAACAGGCAGCGGGTATGGTTAAAGCGACTGGCGTCTGGAATAATGATCTCCTTGATGGTTAAGTTCCTATAATGGGAGATTCTATTACCTTAGGTAAGTCTTTGAACCGTACCATACTTCTTCTGTCCACCCCGGAATTTTTTGTTTGGGGTAAATTTTCCGTGTCTAGAGCAGTATCCCTAGGTTTTATATCGTCCTTCTCATCAAGGTTTCTATGAAAGGATTCTAAAAATGCGTTTTCTCTGGCGGGAAAAGGATCCTCAACGTCGGTGCATGTGTCCATGTTTTGCAAGGAGATTAGCAACTCTTCGTCATCTTCTCCTTCCGATACCGCAGTGCATTCTGTTTAAATATTTTTTTCTTGGTGGACATCGTTGAGTCCTTCTTTGTCCCAAAAATAAGCCAGACGTAGCAGCCCCCTATTCTTCCTGAAAAGTATTGGGCTCAGGAGCATGAGTGTCTAAGACAGAATTCTTTCTGTTGATTCCAGCGCGTGCTCGGCAGCTTGTTGATGACGTTTTCAATCGCATTCCGCGCGGCTGCTGTGGTGGCTTGTATTTCAGTGGCGTTATTCGTTTGCTTCCCGATAGCGGGTTGGGAACTATTCCACGGATGATCAGGACCAAACCATACGCCTATACCTACTTTGGTTTCTCCGCTCTCGTTGTAAGCACACGGTCCGTCTACATACACGTCCGTAGTTTCATCGCACAAACTCGGGAAACAAGAGTTGGATAGGTTTGGGGGTGCACTTTTGAGTGGATGATATCCTTTGGGCATTGGTAAGTTGGGATCAATACTAGGAAGGCGACTGTGCTTCTTCAGGGACCTTATCTGTTTTTCTTCTGCCAGGCACGGAGGTCTCCTTTCCTGGTTCGTTGGTATTCTTTTCGGGATTCTTACCTTTCCTAATATTGACAATATTCTTATCCTAATATTAACAATTCTCCTTTGTTGAGTTCAATAGGGTTTCAATAGGGACCAGGATTATCTATGTATGTCATTCAATGGATGGGTTCGTGGTCGCACGACAAAATGAACTCGCGTCCATAGAAGTATGCACGGAAATTTATTATGCCATATAGAACGTCCAAAAATTCCTTTCCGTACTTGAAGTAACTTTGTTCAGTAGGACTCATTATTTTTCAATAATATATGATGAGCATATCCATGGATTTCTTTTCTTGCGTCAAGGCGGCTCCTACTGCAAATTCGGAAGCGTCGGTTGTCAGTTTGAAAATTCTTTCTTCAGAAAATCTGCTAATGATTTTGCTAATTTTGCATAGTCCTGGATAAAACGCTGGTAATATCCTGACAGCCCCAAGAATTGTCAGATCGCCTTGACAGTTCTGGGCCGAGAGTACTCCTTTATCGCGGCAATTTCCTCCGGGTTAGGTCTCACTTCATCACTGATGATGATGTGCCCTAAATATGCAATTTCAATACGAAGGAAGTCGCATTTATCTGGCTGTAATTTGAGGTTCAATTCTCTAAGTAGTTTGAAGAGTCTCCGAACCTTTTTATCGTGTTCCTCTAGGGTTTCCGAATAGAATACGATGTCGTCCAGGTATACAAAGGCTTCCGCACAGAGCATCTCCTTGAAGACATTGTCCATAAGGCGTTGAAAGGTTGCGATGGCATTTTTGATACCGATGGGCATTTGTAAGTATTCGAAATGTCCTCTCCGAAAGAAAAATGCGGTATTAGCGCTATCGTCTGGATGTGTTTCTACTTGATGGTATTCACTCATCAGTTCAAATGCTGTAAAAGAGCACGCTCGTTCTAGTTGGTCTAATATTTTTCTAATATTAGTTAAAGGGTAGGCGTCTCCGATTACCTTTTTATTGAAGACTCTGTAGTCTATAATGACCCAGTACTTTCTACTGCCGAGCCGTCCATTTTTTGGGAACTATCATTAGTGGCGCCAGGTGTTCATTGTCTGGAAAAGCGATGAGTAATTATCTTCTGCAGTTGTAGAGTTATCTCAACTTGTTCTTAGGTGGTGTTATAGACGTAAGCGCAGCAGACATTATCTGCAATTTTTAGTACCTCTTTACCGATATATGTACCTTCTGGGGCGTTGGCTGTGGGGAGGTATTCCTTCTGTTAGGTCTCGATACCTGCGCTTGTTCTCCCAATAAATATGGTCGACTTATAATGCCGCCGACCGAGATAGGGCAGGTGTGTTCTATCACATGGAATTCGACCGGCTTTCCGATTATGGTGAGTTCCACAGTGCCAAGCGTTGTGACAAAATTGGTCATGATGCCGGAAACGTTGATAGGATCGCTTCCTACAATCATCGTACCTTTCAAGGCCCGAAGTTTTATCAGGTTTTATCAGGTTTCGGATATCTAAATTCTGTGGCAACTTGCCCAACTACTGAAAAATCTTCATCTTTTGTCCAGCCCTGAGGACTCGCAGTGGTCCGCTAGAAACGAAACTGTTCTTGGACGCTCCCTGAGATTCAGACTCGCCGTTGCGTCCATATGGCGGGTCTTTTTGTAGTTTAAAGAAATATTTGGTGAAATCGGCCTAAATAAGTTAGAGGAGTTTTGGGTGTGTCCATTACCATCTATTGGCCTCTTTGTTACATCTTGGTTGTAGGAGGAGTGTGTTAACCCGTAAAAGAGATATTGAAGCGGAAAGACTGGATTACTTTGATATGCGTTTGTAGCGCCAATTGTTTTATCCATTCTTCGTTCTTTTTGATCCGCGTCCATTTGTCTTGAGTAGGAGCTGGAAGATCTTGTGCGCTCCAAACGGGGTTCGTTATGTCGGGGTAGATGATAGGTTGAAGTCGGAGTAGCCTTTACCCTGTCGGCCAATCATTGTCTCTCTTCAACATGCAACGCATGTTAATAGGCCTCATGTAAATCCTTGGGGTTGCGAGTATACACAAAGGTGGCCATTTCATCGGGCAACCCTCGAATGTAGGCGTACAACCTCGCAGTCTGTTACATTCGCAAATTCTCTAGTAACTCCAAGTACCACTGATACTATTTCGTAGAAACAAACCGTTTCTTTAAGTGGGTAATTAGATCTTGTATTTTACTAAAGATTTTATTCCTCATACTTCCACTGGCAATTCCTTTCAATTTACTGAGGACTACCTTCAAAACAGAGGGTTCGGAGGTTTCATTTACATAGACCAAACCGTTGGCTACATCTTGAATAAAGTCTTGGAGGGGGGATTTTCACCATTGAAAGTGAAATATGGAAAGTGCATTGTTGTAGGGTCATCCCCTTCAATGCGTAAGCCATAACCGCACTCATGTTCATGTTTCGGGATCTGGTGTTTTGAATAATCATCTTGAGGGTTGCACCGCTATAGCGAGGGGTACTCTAATTTTGGTCGGGGTTTGGACTCGTCTCGCTGTTGGGCATTATTTATCTTCTTATTTAAGCGAGCTTTACACGGACTAGCTGTGGGGAGTCCTCAGTCAATCTTTAAGTAAACAATTTTGACTTTCGACTTTCTTGAGTTCCCTAACTTCCGTGGGCGTGATTTTTCTTTCTGTGATCTACTGGACCTTACCTCCTACTGATCGTAAGCTAGTGAATCGATAAACGGGTGCCGACTGTCCGCTATGTAAGATTCAGGCATTTCTACAAAAACAACAAAAAGAAGGAACACAATCGAATAGCAGGAAAATTATTTACCAAATTGTGTATTTGGTAAGCTCTCGGTGCGACCCTCTTCACCTAGAATATTTCTAACCTTCGCTAGGGTCGTTACACAACGTTTGCACCTCTACTCATTAATAAATGAGAAACGTCGTGAGGTCCTCTTACTTCAATGCCGCAATCTCTAGATTCCTCTCTTTTCTTTATACATTCCCACCAGGAGATCGAAAAGGGGTCTTGATAGGGAAAAGTTTCAAGAGAGAAAGGTTTGAAAGGGAACGTATAGAAAAGTGAGTTTCTTCAACAAAAAGAAAAAGAATAACACCGTTCCACTTACTGCATCAATACCACCTATATTTCTGGCCTTTCCCTGGGGTCGGTTGTGACTATTACGGTTTCAGCATCTGAGTCAGAATGAGCAGCTAACGGTCGTACCTTTATTATTCTAATTTCCTGATTTCGTGCCGCTCTTCTTTGTTCTAGATTTTGCTTAATAGGTGTTCGCACTGTGGGTTGAACCGCGAAAGTCTGAAGCCATTTTTTTAGTGGCTTTAACAAGTCATTGAAGATGATGGAACTGACTGGAATAATCGTTGCCCTGGATTGATTTAACTTGTTGGCACGTTTTCCCCTTTTTGTAGATTTTGTTAGGGAAATTGTTACAGGGGGTTTCTTTGCGTTAAGCATTATCGAGTCAGGGAAAACTCAAAACGTTTCATTGCCTGCACTCATCACAATGCATTTACATTCAGGTTTTCCCTGAGCTCCAAGTCCTGGCCGAAATATTATATATATATCCTTGTAGAGCCCCGTATGCAAGGATAAATTTGCGTGCTCTGAGAGGTCCCCCGGTATCCCAGAGTAACCACTCTAGACAGTCGCAGACAATTGTCCAGGGGTGGTCCCGCAGGAATTAACCCCCAAACGGAGGTGTGAACACCGTGCCGAAAGCTGAATGGCACCTGAGTGAGGTGTCTAGAGTGGTTACTCTGGGATACCGGGGGACCACTCAGAGCACGCAAATTTATCCTTGCATACGGGGCTCTACAAGGCTGGACGAACCCCTTTCCCTAGATTCTCGTGAGAACAACAATGACAACACCAAACATATTTATAGTAAGTGCAGTTCAAAACAACAGAACGCGCAGGGCTCCCGACAATAGGTCGGCCAACAATGCCGACCAATCAAGAGCTGGGGAAGCCAATGAAAATGGATTCAATGCGATGGATCAGCGGGATCTCGCAACCTTTGGGTGGACGGAGCGACTGAATCACGACTTGCTAGAGTGCTACGATGCGAGTGTGGCCCATGAACGGGGTTACATGGCACGGCTGCATGATCTGTGGTGCGAGTAACACCCGGAGCTATCGTACTTTTCGCATGAACTGAACATGGTGAACTACTCCGTAAAATGGGCTATGTAAGCGAAACGCCTACTCTACTACAGCTAGAACAAGCCGGCAACAGAGAAAGAGAGGCGACACTAAGACCATCCTCAGGCAGGCATCCAATAGATGAAGAACGATGATTTACGATCCGGAGAAACATCAACACCAAGGTTTCTCTCAAGCTTAAAGATCTGGCTGAAATGGATGACGAGCTTTGTAGACATTTTTCCGGAGAATCCGACATCTGGGCTATCAATTATTGTGTGTATAATGCAGCGAGAGCATCAACTTACCATAAAGATAGGCTGTGCAAGACACTACGCGTTTCGCATTTAGTGTGTGATTGACTACATCACATCTGGCAGGAATTTTACCGCCAAGGTTCGAAAGTTCGCGCGCAAACTCCGGACCCGTTATCACACACTTAAAAAGTCAAAGCTGCTGACCATCAGAGAGCATATTGTTTAGAGAATAAAGATACTATCTGACGCTAAGAGAAGTCTAGAGCGGAGGGAGAGGTGGGTCAGAGAAAATCAACAGTTTCTCTCTGACTCATCTCGCCTCTTACAAGACCCTTCAGTTACTGTCGAACACCCACCCAAACCAGAGGAGGTCGTATTTTGGAGAAAAGTCTAGGAAGTTCAGCATAGACTGGACGAAGACTCAGAAAATATAAAGAGCTTCAAGGAATTATGTGTTGCCCTCATAACACCTGATAAGTAATGCCCACCCATTACTACCGAGGAGGTGAAAAAAGTATTAAGAGGGATTAAGAACTATTCCGCACCGGGACCAGATTGTATCAAAACCTTCTTGTGGAAGAAGTTTTCTTCAACCAATCAGCATTTGGCCCGTATGTTCACCTGATATTTGAAGTCGGAAGAGCCGATTCCAGAGTGGTTGGTGGAAGGGCGCACCATACTTCTGCCGAAAATAGGCAACTTAGCTGACCCGAAGAATTACAAGCCAATAACTTGTCTGAATACGCTTTACAAGATATTCACAGCTATCGTAAACGATAAGATTGTTCGGGCAATGGAACCTGTGTGGCAAGAAATGTATGAACAACGAGGCTCAAACAAAGGCGTAGCCGGATGTCGGGAGAACATGCTCATCGATAGATGTGTCTGCAAAGATGCAGCATTCTACCAGTGTGACCTATCGATGGCGTGGATTGATTATCGGACAGCTTTCGATTCGACTACCCATAGACTTATCATCTGTCTTTTGGAAATCTTAAAGGTTCATCCGCATTCCCGATGATAGCTGCAGGGCGTGCCATGCACACCCCGAGCATTTAGCTCACATACTATCTAGTTATCCAACTCACGCGGGAACGACCTATACTCAAAGGCACAATGCGGCACTAAGAGTGCTTTATTACCATCTCTGTCACTCCTACGGCATTAACCTTAATATCGCTCCTCTAAATGCCCTAGTAAAATCGAGTAAATTGTCAAGAATGGGAAGTGCCGCATATACTGGAACATTATATTCTCGACAATTGTTTCCGTTGCCACTCGAGACCTGACATGGTTCTTCTTGACTTCAAGAAGCGAACCATGTTCGTTATCGAATTTTCGGCACCAGCTGACAAAAACATAACCAAGGAGAATGAAAGGAAAGAGAGGTATCGAGACCTTATAAGGGAGTTGCATCGATTGTACCCTGAATATTTTGTTAAACTAATCGTCCTTATCATCGGCGCTCTTGAAGGTGCAAAGTTTGTACTCGCTAATGGCCTAAGACGCATCCCTGCGTGTCAATAATATGCTAAAACACTTGCGGGAAAAATTCAGAAGGCGGTAGTCCTTGGGTCGCTCCGTGTTCTTAGGGTACACGAGGCTTTTGCTGGATCGTCGTATTGATGCCCTAACAGACTGTAACTACCTATCTCACGGTCGTGAAACGTGGTTGTGGCTGAAATTTTACCACGATTTCGCTGGGAGCGGGTGCAATTTTCCAGATTAGCACCCGCTCCCGGCTAAGATTTCAAAATCTTATCACTCTTAGAGAAATAGACGATTCTCTTTTCAGTTGTTTTCATACTCTGCCAGAGATTTTTAGTTACCGCCTGTTTCTCTTTGATCAATTTGCAGCCAAATTTCCTCTTCAATATCTATTTCGCTATTAGTAAAATCTCGGATTACCGTTATATCAGCGATCACTTCTACTTCGTTATCGGAGGTGCCGGGGATCGATTCTATTTTAGATTCTTGTTCGTTACTTCGCGATTTTTTTCGATCCAACTTTTGTTGGGCGTTATTGAACGAGGTATTAAAAAGGCAATTAAATTCGCAGGGACTCTCGATTTTTATGAAGATATCTTCTTCTTTTGGCGCTGGGGGATCTACGAAACGGATATTCACAGAGATGTTTACTACTGTCCCTGAAGGTTGCACTACTTTCTTTATTATTATTATATTATATTATTATTGTTAGCATAAAATTAGTATAAAATTATTGCACAGTGTATAAAGAATTTAAAAAGGACCTATATTTTGAATCAGGTTCCTTATTGAAAATCGATCCTTTTAGTCTAAAAACGCAACTAGTTCTTTCAAAATACATGTTTTTTTATCATTTTGCTTAAACACATTTTGTGGTTAAATTGGATATTTTCTAGTTTTTCGTGTTTAGAATTTATGATTCTTAGTTAAAAGGATATTATTTCATACATAACATTTATTTCTTTGATAGAATACTTTGCGTAAAAAGTGCTGCTCAAAAGGATTTAAAAAAATTTCCGTACATGTTTAAGTCTACGTGCCACGAAAAATGCTTTATCTCACTAATAACCTTGTAAGAATTTCAATCAGCTAAAACTGGTGTGCAAGAAGCTGTTTGTAAAACAGATATTTAAATCTATTTAATCTTTATAAATTACTGGATTCTCGGAGTTTCTCAATCACGAATAATACAAATACATAAGTTTAAATTAAACATAAATTATCTGAATGTATCAAGATAAGATAGTCGTATACGTGTAAGATTTTAAACTCTATTAAATAATTTTGTCATATACAATACAAAATTTTACGGTTGTAAGGTCTAAAATCATGTATATGCGCGATTTATTATCGATAAGGGGAAAACACAATTCCACAAATTAGTATACATATATGAACGAAAATATCAGAATATTCATTTCTCAGGCTGTTTTCAAATTTTCACGTTATTAAGTTTTTTCATTATTTTGAAGAAATGAGGATCTCTTTTACACTGATCTTCACCTTGGACGTTATCCTTGATTATATCCGTAAGTGAAGAATGATATGAAATTTTGTTTTTGGAACGCGAAGCTTTAGTAGTGAGATTAACTATTTTCAAGTTTCACAATAGAATAAAATGAAAATGTTTTAGAATTACATACACGAAGAAAATTTAGTAAAACCGTCGCGCTAGTTGTGAGAGACTCGCTTCAATTCGGTTTGGTTGGGCGTCCAATCATGATTCTGGGCACTGGTTGCCCCGAACTCACGCAGATGAGCCTTGTCGAAATGTGGGTCCTATATTTTCCTAAGTTGCGGAGCCGCTCTACTAAACAGAAGTGGTGCTGTTCGCTGTGTGATTAGTGCAACAATTGTGTGTGCTGGCTGAGCGAACCTACCAAAATTCTCTCTGTCTAGCAAACTTTGAGCAACCGACTTATACAAATCAAAATAAATTATTAGATTTACGCTTCCACTATTTTTAATAAACTTTCAACCCTACAAATTCTTGAATAATTTTTGTCTTTTCACAGGAATATCATCAGGTTCGTCGCCCAAAACAAGAGACTTATTAGCAAATTTCGGAAAGAGTAATGAAGATACGAATCATGAAGGTAAATACACTACAAATAAAAATGTACAACAAAAGTAATAATAAATAACCCGGTTCTATGTTAAGATTTTCAATGCAATAATAACCCTTTGAATTGAAAAAAATCCCAAACGCATGGATGCTTCTTCTTAATATATCACTAAATAGTTTCTGAAAGAGAATACCTTAGCGAATTTTTTGTTTACTGAACAACTTTTTTGTATGTTTCTTTCCTATTAGAGCATGTCGTTCCATAAAATAATGATGTGCAGAAGAATAATTTTACGCTTTTATCCAATGCATTTAAAATAACTTAATATCTTTATAATCCTTCTAAATTTTTAACTTTTGCATCAGAGAAGGTATTAGATTTTCTTAAATTTTGACCCCCTATAATTTTTTTACAGAACGCCTTGTTTTTGTTTGAATTGTAAAAAATAACATTCAAAATAAACATATTAATGCTCATTCAAAAACAATCTGTCTATTTGTTGTTACTAATTTTTGAATATGACGAATAGGTTTTCTTTCAATCATAAAAAATAAAATTAAAAATAAACTT
>NC_046658.1:146553158-146565894 GCF_010883055.1 Belonocnema kinseyi
AAAGGGTTCAGATTTGTGATTTTTCATCTTCATCAAGATATAATACAGACAAAAATGATATACAATTGTATTTCGCAACCATAAACGAAACACGAGTCTACATCTCATCCTTCATTGTCATACACTTGTACTATATAACTGTGAAACCCATAAGAGTTGAGTGCACAGCCACAAATGCAACAGGACTTTCGTGTGCAGGTATTTATTTTAAAAAATTCAATTTCGTATCAACAAAACCCCATATTAATCTACTGCGCAGCTGAATTTGAGACTGGGTACCCATAACCACATGAACTCGAAAATTAAAGATACAAGAAGCTCGTGAGAAGGGTTCTCCAAAAATACGAACGTAAAAGGGGTTCCAGTCCTGCGCCAATTAGATTTCAGGAATAATGCATGAGAACGCTGTTACTTTTGCTGCGCGCGTCAAGTTGAAACAGAAGAACCTGATATGTGTACTGAAGTATTATATTGTTTCAACTTAGAGATTACAAAATTATCTTAAAGGTGGAGGGAGAAAACGAAGCAGCGAGACAAAGTTGAAAAACCTCGAGTGCAAACGCCCTCTCACAGCGACAGTCTGAACTTCAACAAACCGCCCACCTTGTTTCTTGAACGAAGGCTACTGACCGCCCGCCATGAAGGACGTAGTTTCAGGATTTGATTCGACTCCGGGGAGATCTTGTGTAGCCAAAAACTCCAAGGCAATGATCAGCCTTGATCGTAGCTGCACGAAAGTGCCCGTCTCTTCCGGGATGAGTTTCTAAAATTCGAGCTAACAGCCATTTGCCGTTGATGGTAAGCAACCTGGGATCGACCTTAACCACTAAATCTCCCACATTTAAGTGAGTCCGGAAGCGTGTCCATTTTCTCCGTTGCTGGAGGGTATTCAAGTATTCAAAACTCCAACGATAACAAAACCAACCTTACTCCTGCCTCCCAGAGGCCACCAAAGTGAGGGGCTCTTAAAGGTATAAAATGCCAAGTGATTTCGTGAGTGTCAAGCGTGTCTGAAACTTGCTTCCAGTCGACTTAAGCTTGACTGAAGGCTTTTTGCAGTTTACTGTTAGCTCGCAAAAAAGTGCCTTTGTCAATCCACAGATCTGAAGGTTTTTTTGCGACGACTGAAAAAGCGGATCAAAGCTCCGATTAAGCTCGCAGGTGTAATATCTTCAACTTGCTCGGAATGAAGCATCTTTGTAGTAAAGCAAGCGAACACCACAATGTTGCCCTTAATGGTGCGAAAACGTTGACCTTTAGAAACACTTTAACTGAGCCTAGAAACATATTAAATAACTTTAACAGTGACTTGGCGAAAGTTTTATTTCGTGATTGTAATCAATTTATTTCCTCAGATAGCCATAGAGCCTGACTGAGCCGCAAGCTGAGTAAAAATGCCGTCTTTAATTCATTTGCATTGACCTATTTAGTGACGGGAGCGGGGTTAATAGCTCGTTAACAAATCGTGCACTACCGAAGAATGTGGGCCACTACATGGAGCAACCTTTTCAAATTTTAGCAACGTCCGAAATAATTTGCATTGAAGCTGCCAGTGACGCGAAAAGTGAGTACTATCTCTGTTGAGTCCGAAGTTTGAGATGACATGGCAGTTGGTGGTGAAGACCAGTGGGTCTCAGACTGACAGAGCCAATTAGGACCATTCCACCAAAGCCGCTCAGAAAATATCTGTGGACATTCAATACCTCGTTTTGCGAGATTCCCTAGATTCAGTTCATTTGTGACGTAACACCATGCCGAGATTGGTTAAGTTTCTTGAATGTGTTCAACATATTTATCTATTAAAGCAGTACCGGCAGGTTCCTTTGACTAACCCCAAAGATGTATAATCTGTAAATCTGTCCGAGCACTGCAACTCTCGATTGGAACTTCTCGTTAGGTATTTGTAAATAAACTGCAGCGGCCATGACTCTGCGAATCGCATCAGGGAAGGCGTGTAGTTGAAACCCATGTGCAGAACTTCCTCCAATCTATCAAGAAATATCCTAATTGTTGAGGGTGTTCAGACTAGCGGTAAAATCGACCAAGCGTTTTCGGTAGGATGACGGTTCATTTTCATTTCATTCAACACGAGCTTGCCATAGGTCCTTCATAAGTAGTTCAGAGATCAAGGTAGTCGTCGCGATCCAACCACACAGGTTGAACAATTAAGTACTATCGAGAAGATTTCATGCTTCGTCTTACCAAATGAGTAGATTTAAGAGGTTAAATGAAAGTCGTCATTTAGGGGGCCTCAAAAAACCCACTATTCAGGAACTGGGCCGTTATTAAAAAGTTTGAACCCAGGATTTTTCAGAGTAAACCAGGACTAAAATGTGGGTTCAGGTTGATTTCGGACTGAATCATTCGAATGTTAATTAGAGAATTACAATTTTTGTTTTCATTAGCTTGAATTACATACCTTTCTAGCTGAAATTTACGCTACAATCACAAATTTATATACGACCTACACTTAATTCTTTGTTTCTTGTTGCAGAGTTTAATTCAGTGTTTAAGTTCTTGCATCAAGGAGACACTATTCATGCTGATCATCGTCCCGAAACTTCTTTTCCTATCCTGCCTCATTCTCCTGCTGAGCCTTCTGACCGTGAAAAGTCCAGTTCTCCTGCTGCCGTGCGCCGTTCTTCTTCCTTACTTGGATATAGACCTGAACACTTTAGATTTATTCGGCTTGTTCCTAACATCAATCCGCACCGGCAATACGAAGTTCTAAGATACACTTTTCGGGCCAATCTACCGATTCGAGTAAGAGTAAGGTATAATGGCTTTCAAAGCATGCCAACCGATGAACAATGTGTTTTAGCAACATCCAACGGTTACCTCGTTGCAATATTATATGACAATAGGTGGCTTCGTGGAATATTTAAACTGAATTCTCCACACGATTTGCGTGCTAAAATAAACATCTACAGCGGCGAAATTAAATATCTGACCTCAGAAGAAAAGCAGGAATTACCATTAGGTAGCCGTTTCCCAATCTCGAAAAATTTTGGAATAGTAAAGGTCAATGCTTCGCTAATCTCCTAGTTCTTTTTCTCACTTGCATTTAATAAAATTAATTTTTATTTTCTAAAGCAAATATATTTGAAGATGATGATTATAAGAGGCCTATATTAATTATTGAATTGCTGTTCGAAATTAAATTACTGATTTTAATAATGGAAGTGACGTACTAGAAATGAAATGTTTACTTGGAATGGGATTTTCTAATGACCCCCCCCCCCGAAGGGTTTATATTTTTTGCCCCTTCTGCACTATTCCATTACACACCCCTCACACACTTACTTGTTGGTGGGAAGGGGACACACAGTTTAAGGTGGGTTCCGAACCGTCAAGAGCAACAGCTTGTACTTAGAGAAAACATTTTTCTCTAGAGGTACCGGTTCCCGCGACTCTCCGCAGATGAACAATTTGCTTGCTAGGCTTGTGTTTACCGCATGGGTCGCCGAGGCTATTCCAGAGTGTTAGGCGGGAATCGAACCCGCATGCCGATGGAGTGGGTCCAAAGCCTACACTTTAGCCTCCACGGCCATCGTCCCACTCTATGAAATGTTTACTTTATGATTAAGAAATACATGTAACAATTTTTCATTGTAGGAACCAAATACTACACTAAAAAAAGCTTTCTTAAATAAAACACGTGTTAAAATATGTCTAATCAGATATTTTTTGATTAGAGAATACTTTTTCTTCTGCTAGCAATATTTTTTTTAAAAACTATCAAATCCGTTCGCGCTCGATAATATATTTAACAGACGCTTTGCGCTCGATAATGTATTTAGTCAAAGCATCGACAAATTTAATTTGATTGTTAACCATCTTCTTTTGTTATTGCTCCTTCGGCTTCATCAAACACTTTTTTATCACGTATCTCGTGCTTCGCCATCGATTTAGTCCAAAATTCGAACTTTTCTACATAATGTTCGACACTTATATGATGGAAAAAAATAATTCATAACAAAATATAAGCTTTGATTTTAATTGCTATTGTTATTAGCTGAAATCTCAGCCAGTGAGGGTTTCTTAACTTTATTTTTAATCCCATTGGCGATTTATCACCGAATAAACTTTTATCAAAGGCCATTGGTAAAGTCTAAGCTAATTCTGAGTTTATTTAAATTCAATTCAGCAAACTGTGTTTCACATTTTATATCCTTAAATGTTTAATTAAATTTTGCACGAAGTGCGCCAGATCGTTAACTTCACCTGAAACGATCAAAAGATCTGCGGTAATAAATTATTTTAACGCTTACTTATGATTATTTAGTATTTTACTTTTCACCAGCCCAACATAGAGAGGGGTTAGGAAGAGGTTGAGGCAGGATGATAAATCAGCTGAGATATCAAATCATAGGAGCAAGTTTACGGGTCACAAATAAACATAATTTATTGACTGGCTGTTACCGTCTCACATTTATAATTAACATGTCCTGGGAAATGAATCTAAGAAAATCCTTATTATTTAATACGTTTAGAGTAGCGAAAATTAACAACTGTCTAATATGGTGGTCATTAGTGACATGAAAGGTCACCTGAGGTCACCACTATATATAATGTTCCATCTATGATGTAAACACCATGTGAGCTCACTATCATTTTGGATGATTCTACCTGAACGAGCTAAGGCCTCTCGTCACCAAACCCAAAATGATAAATTCCTGAACCCCCGGTACTTAAGCGGCTTGAATCGGTTCACATATCTCGAATGGAATAATATTTAACCCAATCAGTTTATCGCTTTTTTGGCACCTTCTCTGTAAAAATTCCTATGCACCCTTTAATACTTCTTCTTTTAGGGAATATAATCAATATTGCACAAAAAATATAAACATATATTATATTTTTAATGATAAAAACACCTAACTCGCGAACATACAGACATTTACAACAAAATTCATTACTTTAAAAAAATGGAGATATTTGAATTTTTCAAGTAGCATAGTAAAGTTCAAAAAGCATGCTGATATTCATTTTCCTCATTTTTTCGTGGTTAACAAATAATGAAGTGACTCAGTGACTTTTTTTTACCATTACACTCAATCTCGCTATGAATTTTGCTTTATTTAGTGCTATTTCTCGTCACATTTGGTCCTTCCAGTCGGATGAGCCTCTACTGATGCTCAACGCCGTGATATTGTCTGGCCTCTTTTTTGAGGAACCTTCTCTATATACTTGAAATATTGTTGCATTACAATGTACGGTTGATCACGAATTGTTGTACTTATTGCGTCGATTTGTTGCACAGAAGGATCTTTCGACTGTATCTCCTAAGTTCACCCTTGAGGAGGAGGGGTGTGAAAACGTTTTTCTCTCCACTTATCAACGTTCAGAAGATGGTCGCTACGTTGTTGCACTTCCAATCAAGGATCGGACAATGAATTTGGGAGATTCTCGTTCTGCTGCTCGTAGAATGTTCATGAGTTTGGAGAGGCATTTTCGACGAGATCCTATTCTGCATTAATCTTACACACAGAGTATACAGGAGTATGCTGTTCAAAAATTGAGACCTGTTTTCAATGCTTCACAGCGAACTGATTTGGGTATTTTTCTAAATGAGGTACTTAATTCAGGGCCCAAACTCCAAACGGAACTTCCAGACGTCATACTTGGTTGGAGATGCTACCCTATTGTCTTTACGGCGGACATTAAGAAGATGTTCAGACGTATTTGTATTCATCCTGAAAATCGCACCTACCAAAAAATACTTTGAAGGTCACACCGTCACGAAGAGCTCAATACATACTATCTAAAGACCGTAACTTTTGATTTTGCTTCTTCACCTTAGTTGACAATCCGTGCCTTACAAGAGCTTACAGAGGATGAAGGGAACAACTTTCCTTTAGTTACAGACATTCTGAGGTACGAAAGTTATGTCGACGATGTCCTTTCCGGAACCTACGACAGCGCTACAACCATAGAGAAGCGTCGTCAAGTAAACTTGCTTCTCAAGGCGGGTGGTTTTATTTTGATGAAATGGTTGTCGAAATGCGAGGATGTTCTGCTAGGAGTCCCGGAAGATTACAAAGAAAAGGCGTCCTCTTATGAATTTACTCAAGTGCCAATCCACAGGGCTCTCGGAATTTTATGGCAACCTGTTTCGGATTGTTTCAAGTTTCAGGTTCAACTTTCTGAGGAGTCTGGGATACCAACGAAAAGGAGCGTTTTCTCCGAGATAGCCCGCCTTTTTGATCCGCTTGGATGGCGGAGTAGGCCATCGGTAAAATTGTCTATCTGAGGATCCTGCTTCTCTCGGATGAGATACGAGTCTCACTAGTTATAACTAAAACTAAGGTTGCTCATTTTAAGGAGACATCTTTGCCTCGTTTAGAACTTTGTGCGGCTGTTCTACTTGTTCGGCTGTCAGTTCATGTTCGTTCGGGCTAAAATCTTCCTATTGAGATGCCGAGTCATCTATGGTCGGACTCAGGAAAGACTCTCGACCGGATACGAGGCCACGTTTGGAGAACCATTATCTCTGGTCAACTGGGCTACATTGGTTATCGCAATTACCCATCTATTGGCCATCTTGTACGGGTTCAATTGATCCAAACGTCAACAAAGAGGAAAGGATCGTTGTACACTCTGCAACGGTTGAACTGGACCCACTATGGTTCTTGTTGAGTCGATACTCGACTCTAACTAAATCACTTGGCATTACTGCTCTCTGTCTGAGATTCATCGACCGGTTGCGGAAGAAATCAACTGACCTTCCTCTATGTAAACTTACCTCAGACGTCTTGAAACGTGCCAGAACTTATCTGGTGGAATATGCATAACATCGAAATTTCTCCGAAGAAATTAAGTTGTTGCGCAAGCAACTCCAAGTTACTACGAAAAAAACATTTACTTCGTTTGCTACCCTTTTTGGAATCTAACGGTTTACTGTGACTCGGAAGTGGTTTGAAGCACGCTGTAATCGATTTCGACGAGGGATGTCCTTATATCCTACCCAAGGACTCTATTTTCACCACTCTCATTGTTCGGAATGGGCATCAGGCCATGCTGCATGGAAGAACGCAACTTACACTATTATATCTATGGAGACAGTATTAGATAATCACAGGATGTTGTGTCGTAAAGAAGGTTTTGAGTAGTTGCGTTGTTTGCGCTAGGTATCGTGCAACCACTTGCACTGAACTTATTGATCAACTGCCTACTCATAGAGATACTCGACTATCTAGACTTCGAAGGACTTTGGAAAGCAGCTGTCCGTTCTGTAAAACATCATCTTCGTCGAGTAGTGGGAGATACTTCTCTGAATTTGGAGGAAATGACAACGTTTCTCACGCAGGTCGAGGGTTGTGTCAATTCATGACCCCTACAGGCTCAGAGCGATGATTCGAATGATCTGGTACCGTTGACGCCGTGTCATTTCTTGATCGGTTCTCTGATCTTCATGGTTCCACAACCTATTCTCATCGACCTTAAGCAAACTCGACTACAACGCTGGTGGCTCACCAGATAGATCTATGAAGATTTCTGGACCAGATGGCCCTCCGAATATCTACGAATACTTCAAACTCGTCCGAATCGGCAGAAGCTTATGCCTTTAATAAAAATCGACGATCTCGTGCTTATCTTGCACGAAAACCCTCCTCCTACGAAGCGGGCTCTACGTCGTGTTATTGCTACACATCCGGATGCTGAAAGTCATATCAGGTCCATTACTTTACGTACTGCTACTGGAACTCTCGACAGACCCATTGTGAAATTGTATGTCTCACCAGTTCACCCTTTGGAGGTGGAACCTAAAGTCAGTCTGTAAATTTTTACGAAGCGAGCGATTCCCCATGTTCACTCGTCCTACTTCTATATATGTGTTTTGTTTACTGTAGCCTTTACTGGAAGGCAGGGACTTTAACTTATTATCTGATATTTTGATTTATATTTTTAGGTCTTCTTGACATATTATTAATATCTTGTAACAAAAAGGCTTTATCAAATTCCCAAATTTCAAGTACGTAAAATTCGTCTTAAAAATATTATTTTCTCAAAACTAATTCAGTCAATTTACTGCTTATTAATTACTGGATTTGCGAAATCTTTTAATTTAAGATAATATAAATACACACGTTTAATTTAAATAAAAATGATCTGAGTTTCTCAAGGTAAAAAAGGTATACACGTGCCAGATTTTGAATTATATCCGACTAAATAAGCAATACTCATGAAAATTGTTCACTTTCCGACCCCCAAAAAGTGGAGAATAAATAAATATAATTTATTTGTAGAAATTGCTTTATAACACCTATTATACAATAATGAATATATGTACCAACATTTAAATTTATAATTTTTTGACATATTTCGATATAATTTGACCCCAGAAGTACGAAAATACAATTTAAAAAAAATTATTGATTGTGTACCTTTCTTCTTTTCGCTATATCTGAAAAGGTAAAAAAGCTATGATAATGAAATTTGGAAGACTTGCAGATCAGACTGATGTTTAGGTCCGATAGGATTTTATGTTAGATCGATCATTTAGGGCTAGTCTTTATTTGAGTTCAGAGATTTAAAAAAAATTATATGTAGTGAATTGGTTCGCGTCCATGAGTTTATTTATATACAGGAATATCATCGGATACGTCCCCCAAAACAAGAGACTTTCTGGCAAGTTTTGGAAAGAGCAACGAAGATGCAAATGATCAAGGTAAATAAAGTGCAAATACAAATTTAGAACAAAAGTGTTAAAATATAAACTGTTTTTATATTCTGATTTCTTAGGCGTTTATAACCTCTAAAACTAAATAATAATGTTCTAAAAGCATGGAACCTTCTTTTTATTGTTTCACTCAATAGTTATCGCTAAAGTAACTGTAAAGATAATTTATGGTAAATTACAATAAATTGCCCAAAAAACAATTTAAGAACGTCTATGAATTTCAGGAAGATTATGAATTTTTTTGTAATCTAGGGTAACATTGCACGGAATTGATGATAATATACCATGAATTGCGGAAATTGTGCATGTCTCATGAAAAATAACTTATTATCTTTAAAATCCTTGAAAATTTTGTATTTCATGCATATCCCTTAAAGCCTCTGAAATCAATGGAAACCTTATAACGTTAAATAAATGTTATACCTTAGAGTTTTCTAGAAATTCGCGTAAAGTATTTTTCAAGATTTTTTATCTTTTTAAGTTGAGATAAAACCTCAATATTAATGCATTTATTTTTATTAATTGTCATACGCGCAATAGTTTGATTTTTCTTACTAACTTTTATTTTTGTTCGATAATAATTTCAGCACCTGTCAGCGATACGGCGAAAGATGTGTAGAATTTTTTTGCATTAAACCGAATGCTTATCTTTTTGTATCGCAGTCGCGGAATATACTACACGATTGCTCACTTTCAGAGAAACTAAATTTTTGGTTACTTGTTTCAGATTTGAATTCTAAGTTCGAGCAGTTACATGATAACGACAATATTTCTTGTGATCCTTCTTCTAGCACTTCGTATCATCCCGAAATAAATTATCTAGAAGGAACACTTTCTCCTGCCAGAAATAATTCTCTTGCCAGGCCTTCTTCTTCTGGTGAGCGTCCTGTTCGCACTAGGACCAGGTCTCCTGCTACGCTTGGATTTCGTTCTGCTCTCTTATCTTCATATGGATCTGACCAATTCAGATTCATTAGGCTTATTCCCAAAACAAATCCAAACAAACAATACGAAATTCGACTATACACATTTCCTGCGGATGAACGAATTAAACTGAGGTTAAGAAATCATGCCCTGGGATCCATGCCAACCGACCAACAAACTATTTTAACAGCATCCAATGGCGACATCATTGCAAGAGTAGTGAGCCATAGATGGCTTCGTGGAATATTTACAGTACGATGTTTTCGTGACGCACGGGTCAAAATAAACATGCATAGTGGTGAAATTAGAGATCTGACACCAGAAGAAAAAGCCGAATCACCCTTAGGCAGCCGTTCTCCAATCTCAAAGAATTTTTCGCTAATAATGGTTTAAGTGTGTAAAGTATGTGGGCAGTAAACGACTAGACTGCCGAAAATTGATTTAATTTAAGAGATTACAAAACTAAATTACAATATTCTTTGTGATCCAATATACAACCAACATTTTATAATCAGCTAGTAATTATATTAGAGAGTTAATGTTCTATGGTTCTCAAGGCATCAATATTGCGTTAATACACCAGTTTTTTCTCAAGCAAATAAAACAGAATTTCTTTATATTTCCTAAATAAAATATATTTAAAAAGGAAGATTATTACAGACTTTTAGTCATGTAGGTAGCATATAATTCTAATTTTAGGGATACCAGCCTACAATACAAAGAAAAAGATTCTTGATGGCTTAATAATATTACATTACGACGATAAGAAATCATTTTAAGAAGTCTGTATTATCATCAGAGTAGTTACTATTGTTCAGTATGCTGAATTGTATTTCTTTCTAGTTTCGCAGATAGTAGAATAATACTTTTATTTATTGTTGGTAACTATCTCTGATGATAGTACAGATTACTTTGAATGACGTGTATCATCAATGCAAGACCTGGCTGAAGATAGCACGTTTTGTGCAAGAAAAATTTATTTCGATCTCTCTAATAGCTTAACAGAAAAACACCTGACCGGCAATCTTAATTTCTGTGGTTTGGTTCTTAATTTCAAGAACTTTGTTGAGCAGCCATCTTTTGTTTTCGAAAATAAAACTAAATTTTAGAAAAGTATTTGCTGCTGAGATTTCAAACAGAACTGGTAATAAATTCAACTATTCAGTTAAAAATTAATCTTTGTTTAAAATAATATTTCGTTGCTTGAAATTAAACTATTGAACTTAAAATAGATACAAAATATCTCTTTCGCCCCTGAGCGTATTACGCAATTTGTCGACGGTGCCACATTAGCAAAGAAACTATAATATTCAAATGCACAAGTTATCTAGCAATTCCGATTGCACAGTCTAGTACGCTGCCATACATTTCATAAAGTTCTATTGCGCAACTATACACTCAAAACGAGTCTACTTCTAAGCCTTAATTATGAAACAATTGTACTATGCAACAATAACAAATAGCAGTTTACTGCAAACACAGAAAAGCGACATGACCCTCGCGTGCAGCCACTTATCTGATACTATTACACTTCAAACTAACAAAACCCAATATGAATCTACTGCATAGGAAAATGTGAGACTTATTTTACTGCGCAACTATAAAACGCATATCAGTCAACTGTGCAGCCAAAAATGCGACATAAATCTACTACGCACCTCAAAATATCATACAATTCTACTGGGCACCAATTACCATATAAAGTCGAACTCCAATGATAAAAAAGCTCGGGATTCGAGAGCTACAAAGACACGAGCGTAAAAAGGGGCTTCCACTCCTACGACGTCTATATATCGTCAGTAATGTGTGAGAACGTACACAGTCATGCTACGCGCACGGGCCCGTCTAGTACAGGGCAGCGCGCAATTGCGCGCGTCTGACTTAACGATAGGAGAGAGAGTGGGTAAAAAGTTCCACTTACACTTTTGGAGTCGGGACGCTCGTATCTTTGGAGTCCGAGTTATCTATTAGACATAACAAAATTTTATTCAAACCGGTAATGTAATTTTTATTATTAAACCCAAAACTACATGTCCTTCCAAGAAAGTAATTCATAACAAACTTCTTCTTTTTGGTTTAACGGTTTTTGTTAAATCTTTTTTTTTTCGTATCTTCTGTAGATTTTTCACAAAATGAAATTTTTTATTATTTTTTATGAAATCAAAATTTTAATTTTTAATTTTCTAAGAAAATCCAGAAAGTTGTTATGATAATCTTGTAGGACTTTGAAAAAGCAATGTTTTTCCTCACTTGACTTTTTTTAAATCGTGCATTTTTTGGCCTAACAATTTAATTTTTAATTGATTTTTTGGCTTTATGATTAGGTGAAAAATGGTTTTAAAGAAAATGTTATTGTAGCTTGTGTTGTTATTCCAAACAATTAATTTCTTTAGTGCATTGTGTCGTTTGACCGCAAAATGGAATTTCTTATTCATTATTTTTTTGTGCAATCAAAATTTAAATTTTTGATTTTCTAAGCAAATTTTAAACGTCATGAAATTCTTGTAGGATATTTAAGAAGCAATGTTTTCTTGTCTTGACTTTTTTCATATCGTGCATTGTTTGGCTTACAATTTACATTAAATTTTTTGTTTTTAATTTTGCAAATGCTACAACTTTAATCACTTAAAGTTTTTTCTTAAAGGTTGAAGCTAATTAAATGTTGAAGATGATATTTTTACTACCTCTTATGCTCTGTTTATTGATATTTTTTAAACGTATGGAATTAGTATAGATACTTTCAATCAATGAAAATTAATATTCTAGAATAAATTCGTCTTGGTTTCAAAATATATTTGTTTTGATAAAAATTTCATATTTTTTGCTTTAAAAAATTCATATTTCGTTTGAAAATCACTAGAAAATACTGTCGGATAATGTTGATAAAAAAGTTAATGTTCTTAGATAACGTTTTTTCGCCTGATAAAGTGTTTTGTAGAAAAGGGCTGATGAAAAGAATTTAAAAACTTTTATATTTCAAGGTCTACGTGACCTAATAATTATTTTTAAATTATTATTATTATTAATTATAATTATTAAAAAAATTCAACTACGTGTAATTCGTCTTCAAAAACCTATTTTTCCAACACATTTATTATTACATTTACTCCTTATCAATTACTTCATTTT
>NC_046658.1:146565994-146571092 GCF_010883055.1 Belonocnema kinseyi
TACTTGTAATATAAATTATTTCAGTGTCTCAAGGTAAAATAGATGTACACGTGCGAGATTTTAGCTTCTATTAAATAAATTACGAGATACCAATTAAAATTGGCCACTTTACTATAATGCAAAATTATTTGTGTACCTAATTTATGCTCGGAAAGGGGAAACAAACTTATCGCAGGATAACATACCTATATATACGAAACATCTGAATATTGATTACTTACGCTGTTCTAAAAATTTCACTTCTGTTTTTTCATTATTTGAGAAAATGAGAATTTCTTATTCTATATTTGCCTATTGTCTTTTTCTCAATTCTATAGGTAAGTGGGTAATAAATAACTAACTAATTATAGCTCGCTCTGCTTTTGTTTGTTCACGACTGAGTGCTCGCCTGAGTGACCGTTGGCGCGGCGTCGATTCTCGGAAGGGCTATAGAAGGGAGGGCTATTAAAGGATTTCACTGTATTTCGATATAATTCGACGCCGGAAGTAACGAAATAGAATTTTTTATTTCTTATATGAGAAAAACTTTATTTTTATACAGGAACATCATCAGCTTCGTCGCCCAAAACAAGGGACTTTCTGGAAAATTTTGGAAAGACCATAGAAGATGCGAATGTTCAAGGTAAATAGATAGTACAAATACAGAACAAAAGTGTTAATGAATAAAATGTTTATATATTCTGATTTTTCAGTTAATTATAACCTCTTAAACAAAAAGATATTTTAGAAACATGGCACCCTCTTTTTACTATTTTACTAAATAGTTTTGGCAAAAGTATACTTCGAGTAGGCGTGGATTTACCATAGGGTTAACATGAGCACTGCCCCAGGCGGCAAATTCCAAAGGGCGGAAAATTTAGAACGGAATTTTTCTTTAATTAAAAAGAAACTCAGTTTAAAAATGTCTATAAATTTCCTTAAATTTATCGAAGTTTTTGGTTATTATTGAAAGTTTACAGGTAAATGTCTCAACTTGCCATAAATTAGACAAAATCCCATTTTAAACTTTTTGATAAATTTCTTTCAAATTCAGTTATCTGCAACAAAAATTTCCTTACAGTTCATACAGTGAGTGGGCTGATTTTATTGTAAAATGCTAATTCATAGATGTATAATTTTAATTATTCACCTTTGACGTCAATTTTTACTTCCTAGCGAGTCGCTGGAATCAATAAAAATTCTTTAGAATAAAATTTATCTTATTCTTAAGAGTTCTCTAAAAACTCGTTTAGAATATTTTTCTATTTTTTTAACTTTGCATGTAGAAGTAAAGCCATAGTTTCAATAAATGTAATACTATTCATTGCCTCATACGCCCGATTATTGGATTTTTGATAATAACTTTTATTCTTGTTCGATAATAACGTAAGCACCTATAAGCGTTGTGACAAAAAGATTTGTATCATTTGCTTCTATATAAACGAATTGAAAAGGAGGAACAAATCATCACATTGACTTGTTTTAATAAGAACAAAAATGACTAGAGTTATGAAATTTACGAAATTCCGTAAAACAAACGAAAATTAAAATTTTAAACCAAATAACGCACGATATAAAAAAGTCAATATGAGAAACATGTTGGGTTTTAAATGCCCTACAAGAAGCAATAGGATGACACAACCGCAATGTAGACCATTATGCGATAGAAAACTTAATTGAGAAATTCTGTGTCACTGATGTGAGGAACATAATAAAAAGGTTAAAAAACGGTAAAGCTTATGTGAAGACGGTATGTGTCTGTTACAATTTTAATTCAAATTATTAATTATAATATTATACATTTATGGAAATGTTATGCCATTTCAGGGTAAAGCTCGAGCACGCCCTAGGCGCTCTCAAGCTTGTGAGCAGCGCTCGGTGAGAATGTGCTCGCGAGGCGGACAGATTTATTTATCTCAGTCGCTGAATATACTAGACGATTTTCTAGCTTCATAAAAACTTAATTTTTGTTGCAGATTTGAGTTCAGATTTCGAGCGCTTTCATCATGACGACAATATTGCTTCTGTTCCTCGTTCTAGCACTTCTTTTTATCCCGAAAGAGATTCATCAGAAGGGACACTTTCTCCTGCCAGACATAACTCTCTTGTCAGGTTTCCTCCTCCTGGTGAGCCTCCTTTTCGTGCTAGGTGTAGGTCTCCTCCTTCTTCCGGAAGTCATTTTTCTCTCTTATATGGATATAGACCTGAACAATTTAGATTTATTCGGCTTATTCCCAAAACAAATCCAAACCAGCAATATGAAATTCGAAGATACTCTTTTCCTGCAGATGAGCGAATTAAATTGAGGTTATTGTATAATGCCCTAGGGCCCATGCCAACCACAGAACAAACTATTTTAGCAACATCCAACGGTGACATCGTTGCAATAGTAGAGAACCATAGATGGCTGCGTGGAATATTTGCAATAAGATCTTCTCGTCAAGCACGAGTCAAAATAAACATGCATAGCAACGAAATTAAAGAATTGACCCAAGAAGAAAAAGCGGAATTACCATTAGGTAGCCGTTTTCCAATATCAAAGAATTTTTCGCTAGTTAAGGTTTAAGTGTGTAAAGTAAATGGCTTGTACAGGACGATACTGCCCAAAATTAATATAATTAAAAAAATTATAACACGAAATCACAATATTTCTTGTGATTTAATGTAGAAATAAAATGTTATAAGCATCTGGTGATTGTATTAAAGGGATAATGTATTAGGGTTCTCAAGGCGTCAATATTTTATCAATACTCTAGTTTTTTTAACAAGCAGATAAAGTAAGGTTTGTTTTTATTTCCTAAATAAAGTATATTTGAAAAAGAAAATTATTACCGACTTTTAATCATGTGGATAGTATATGTTAAGTTTTAAATGCAGGGATACTAGCCTTTGTGACACAGGAGAAAGTTCCTGATGGGTCAATAGCATCAGTCTTCAACGATAAATAATCATTTAAAGAAATCTGTATTATTGTCAGGTAAATCTATAAAAATATTAATTATATTTTTCAGAAAAAATTTCTTTTCACTTTGCTCCAATGTAAATTTAATCATAGATCTTGCGACTGCTGGTCGGGTGTTTTTTCGGTTAGCCTATTATAGTGATCAAAAGAAAAATACCTTTTCAAAAATATACTCTACTTTAAATCAGGTGGGACATTTATGATACGAGTAATTTGAACAATTTGTTTTCCATAAATTCTAAAATGACGTTCAGTATTTTCCGTTATTTAAAGAGTAAACCCGATCGATAGTTTTTATTTATATTTTCACAGATTGTAGAATGACATCTACACTGATCGGGAATTATGTGGTTCGATTCCCAGCGAAGCGAAGTGAGATGTTTTTTTAGAAAAATATAATTTAAGGCTAAGAAATCATTTTCGCATTTAAATGAAATCTGTATATTGATTTACTACAGCACATTAATAATTAAGAAATAACTGAATTTCTGTTGGAATTAACATGATAATTTTAATAGATACATTTTCAAAATGTTCATTCCATGCAAAAAGAAAATACACTCAAAAAAGCCTGCTTGGATTAAAGAAATGTTTATCACTTAACTGGCACTATCGGCCCACTGGACCAGCGCATTTTTTTAAATTTGAATTAATTGTACCAAAATTTTAAAAATAGACCATTTGTAGTCGACATCACTAACAATTAAAAAAGTATATACATAAGTTTAGTGTGGTGGGTGCCAGTGTCTGTTGAGCAATCGCCCAAAATTGACCTTCTCGAAAACTTGGGCTCATTTTACACTTAGTGCCAACAGTGAGAGTAGTTTTGGTGCATTTCAAATATCGATTCAAATATTGAAAACTATGGATTTTTAATTTGACCTAAAAAGAGACTATTCATTCTGCAAAATAAATACCTTTTTTGGAAGTCCAGCTATAGCAGTAATTTTTTTCTCAAAGTATAGTATCTCAAGAGTATCCCATTAAATTTTTGGGTCTAAATATAAAAATTAACAAAAGTTATCAATTTTTAAGTAAAAAACTCACTTTTTAAAATATTTTTTTTAACTACCCTAATTTAAATGAATGGCTATAAACAGTGGTCGGACTTTTAAAGAGATATGTCAAACTATATTCTGTTAACTTTTTGTGCAATTGTATTGAATGGGAGCTGCGAAACACACGTTTGAATATTTCGGGTCCGACAGACCCGTTATGCCATTTAAGTTCGAGCGCGGAGTTGTACCAGCAAGATAAATTTTTCCCCATGTTTACTCCAATAATAGATTTTTTTATATCAAAAGATTTTTTCAGTTCAATAATACATATATCATTTCTACCACCCAAAATTTTCATTCTAGAATAAATTTGTCCCGGCTTCTCGAAAAAGTCTCGAAACTGGCCCATTTTAAACTGAAAAAGCCATAAGTTCTAGGTTAAGAATGACCATGACTATGTCTCCTTTAAAATTTATTATGAGATTTTGATTTTTACTATATTTTTTTTTACGAAAAATGGTGAAAGAACTACGATTTCTTCTTTTGAACACCATTTTGTTATTTTTGCACGTAAGTTAAAAAAAATGTATAGGAGACTTAGCCATCGTACTGAATCTAAAAAATTTTTATTTTTATATTTCAGATGGCCCAGTTTTGAGATTTTTTCAAGCAGACGGACCTAAATAAGAATTCCACCTAAAAATGACATTTTTGTACAGAAAATTCGCTCCCTTTCTGAAATAGAGATATAAAGAGTTTTTTGGTCGTTCATCATCATATTATTTTCATTTGGGATTACGTTAATAAAATCATTCCCCTGCCACAGTCTAGTCGAAATGATTTCATGTATTTTAAATATATTATACTATGATTTCTATGTTTTCATTAATCTTCTTGGCTACCTTGTTATAACTTTCTATAATGCTTATATGTTTTCTAAACAAAGAATCTACATCGTAAACAGCTGAATTTAAAATAGTCCTTGTAACTCCAGTCTCATTTTGCAGTGCCATTGTTAAACATTTTTTTTTGTTGGAAATAGAATTAAGCAAGTTTATGGTTGATACAGTCTGTCAAGTTAAAGCGTGGGTGGCTTTACTCGCAGTCGGTAAGGTGTATCGACATGATTTTGGTGTCAAAATATTAAGAAGAGCTCCCT
>NC_046658.1:146571192-146572705 GCF_010883055.1 Belonocnema kinseyi
TTCGGAAAAGTGGCCTTAGCTTTTATTTCTCATAAAATGAAAAGCGGAGATTACCAGGTAGTGCTAGAAGAACATCTTAAGCCCTACCTTGGACGTTTCCGCTCTGCAAAATTGACTTTCCAGCAGGACAACGGAGCCATACATGCGACCAAGTCTACGAAGGATTGGTTGGCAAAGTCAAAGATCCCCGTACTCGCGTGGCCAGCGATCTCTCCAGACCTTAACCCAATGGAAAATGTTTGTGGCATGATGGTACGCGATGTGTATGACAACGAAAAGCAGTACAACACGGTCGCAGAGCTGAGGGAAGCGATCAAATCAGCATGGAACAACGTCATCGCGAAAAGTCTCGAAAATCTGAATAAATCGATGGTAAACCGAATGAAAATGGTATTCAAAAATGACGGAAATACTATTAATTACTAATTTTGTGAATAAAATATTTTTATATGTACGTATTTTGTTAAATAAATTGAATTCTTTCGGAAAAATTGAATTTTTTTTTAGTGGCCCTAATAATTTGGGACACCGATTTTTTCGAAAAAATGCCCAAATAAATAAACGAATGGAATTGCGAGCTCTATATTTTAGGAAAAATCGTTAACTCGGCTCATTTATTCACTCAAAAAATTTGGTGCAGTTTGTTCCAATAGACAAAAAATTATCCTTAAAAAATGGGGTGGCCCTATAAATATGGGACACACTGTATGCCTATGGGTACATACAAGCCAAAGCATACTGACGAGTCTGCTAGATCATTAGAGTTACATATTTTATTCTCCAAAGTACATCCTAACTCACCAGGGCGCCAGCTTTCTATCGCAATTCGTTCAGAACTTTTGACCATAGATTTTCATCCACAAAACAATGCATCCTGCGAGAGAACTCATAGTATAATAAAATATTTGTTAAAAACATGCATTGGCGATACGGAGATGGAATGGGAACGAAACTTGAAACTAATATGCTTACCATTCAATATCGCAGTTAACGAGAGTACAGGTTTAGCGCTTTTTGAAACGACATTTGGGAAAAAGCTAATTTATCTTTAGCTTCAGCAACCAACACTTTGTTAACCCATCAAGAATTATTAAACACTTGACAAAAAAGACATGAGGAATATTTTGAGAAAGGAAAACCTGACATTACAAGGGAAACAGGGCAGAATAAAAAGGCAGTAAGATTGAAAAATAATCAAGAGTATTTCTTTTTTCGAACTAGGAGATTTAGTGCTATTGTATAATGATAAAAAAGAAGAAAATTAGAAAGTAAGTAGCGCGGACCCGACACCGTATGCAAACGCGTCCAATTCTTTGGTTATGAAATTACAAAAAGTACAAAAGAGAGATTTTAATTTGATAAGAAGCATCTCCAAGAAACCATTCGGAACACCATTGTTAGGTGATTTAGATTATACAGTCTGTCAAGTTAAAGCTTGGGTGGCTTTACTCGCAGTCGGTAAGGTGTATCGACATGATTTTGGTGTCAAAATATTAAGAAGAGCTCCCTCTTT
>NC_046658.1:146572805-146588454 GCF_010883055.1 Belonocnema kinseyi
CATTTATCCACTCAAAATATTTGGTGCATTTTGTTTCAATAGAAAAAAAATTATCCTTAAAAAATGGGGTGGCCCTATAAATATGGGACACACTGTATAAGAATTATATATTTCATGAGCACATCTTGAATTCGTTTCAACTCGTTGTTTCCAAAAATGAACCAACTATGTCTATCGTGATTTTAGCATTCGGTTTCGTCGGCATTATCGGTATGACTGCTTCTACGTCGAGTTAAATTCAGGTCAATTTTTCGTGTTCGCATGCTTAACATTTTTTAACAAAGTCGATTACATCTTTCTCTCTATTTTTCTACGATTTTTGTTTGCTTAGTTACTTGCCAATAGCCGCGTTTCCGTGTACTTCCCTCCACAGATTTTGGTTGTATTCTTCACATCATTTTTTGTCATGCCTTACACGCAGGAAAAATGTGTGTTTTGTGAATTTCGTCTGTAGTAAAAAATTCAACATATCTTCAATGCGTACACATTCCTATATTTTAATTATCGTTTCCCTTCTAGAAAATTTGAGTATGAAACGGGTTTTGTTTCTGGTGAAATATCTAATCTTAATGTGGAGTACTTTGATCAATTTTTCTTTGTTATAGTCTGGTAACTGGATGTTTAGTAAAGAAACAATATTTTGTTTGCTATTTCTAATTAAATTCTTCCTGTTGGCGACGAGTCTGATTTTTAATTTATTAGACAGACAGTTTATTTTCCGGTATGCATAAGCGTTTCAAATTTCTTTTTCTTCCGTCGGTTCATGATTTCACAATATTTGAGAAATTCTTTCTTTATCCTCGCCTCAGGATGATGATGTATCAATCTTATAGACTTTTGAGAGACATTTACGATTCTCTTCCAATTGTTGGAAGATATTTTCATCTTGAATTTGAGGCATTCTCGAAAATAGTGTTTCGATAATGACTTTCTCGAGGATAAAAGTTTTCTAGTATAATTACAACAATATGTTCTTTCCCTTGAAACTTGAACTTGGGGACTTCATTCATCCGGTGCTTATCATATCCTAATGAAAACTTTTTTATCGTTGTTGGTGTTATTTCTTTTTGAAATTTTATTTTATTAGATCAATCGATGAGCCACTATCAAATAATAATTTCACGGAGTTAGTTAATCCGCTTGAATATCATCTGTTAGAATATTATGCTCCAGATATTGTTGATACTCTGCCTCCGATTCCATTTTCTTTTCTTGAATATCTTCTTCCATTTGTTCTTGGAGATAATTAGCCAGATTCGGAGGTCGTCTTCCCAAAGCTTTTATACGAACATTTTTCTGATTGGAGAGACACATATTGTCTGTGTGTCCAGGTATATTACAGAGACTGCAAAATTAGGGGATTCTCCGCTGCAAAGGTATATTGTGATTTGGAGGATTGTTTAATAATTTATATTTTCATATATTGAATTTGAAGTTTGAGATTCTAAAAGGAAATATTTAAGTGTTGTGCGTTTAGGTGGTTAAGGTTCATTCGTTTTGTTGGATTCTAGAATTTCACTTCTTGCGGCCAAACAGACTTCTGATAGGATTGTCATTTGTTTTGCTTCTCTAGCATCATCAGAATTTTTGTTTGAAACACTGTCTTAAAGCTCTTTCTGAATTAATAATGTATTTTTTCAGAACTGTTGGCTTATTATTTCTAATTCAAATTTCTCATTTGTGTTTTTAAGAGTTTTTCCATTGCACAGCATAGTAAAATTCGTGCAATCCTTGGTTGAACCTTAAATGAAAGTTCTGCGCACTTTTCCTAGCTTCTTGCATTATCTGTAAGAGTTTTGTGCGATAATTTTCTAGTCATCCAGTAGTTCCAAAGTTAATTCCAAAACCTTAAAAGTATTATTAAAATTCTAAGTTGATAAGAAACAAATCGATTTTACTGCTTCTGCGATTTTTTCTGCAACGATTTAGTCTGATAAAACTGCTGAATTTGAGCACTGCGGTATAATTATTTTTAGAAGAAAGAGGAAGAGTTCAACTATCATATTATCTAGTCCATTGCAATTTTAATTGACTATTTATTCTATTTATTCTCTCTGTGAAAACTGTTCTGATTTTACAAAGAATGCTTTACCGTTAGACGTCCGATATGATCTTTTTTGTTGATTAATTGTCATTTAATAATTAAAATAATTATAGCCGTTTAAAAGTGTCAGTTCCTTCTAACTTTCCTCACAATATTGCCAGAAGGGATGCATGATATATCAACATACGATTCTCTTCTTTCGGAAAAACTTAATTCTCTGTTTCTTCTTGCAGAGTCGGGTTCTGAGGTCGATCATTTACATCATGGAGACACTACTACTTGTGCCTCGTTCCAGCACATTTTATTCTCCTGAAAGACTTTACCCAGAAAGGATTCTTCCTTCTGATGTAGTCCATTTGATGGTCAGGCCTCATCCACCTGCTAAGCCTATTCTTCGACCCAGGTCCAGGTCTCCTACTTTTGAGCGTCGTTCTTCTCCTATGCTTGGATTTACACGTGAAGAACTTAGATTTATTCATCTAATTCCCAAGACGGACCCCAACCCATATCACGTGTTTCAAAGGTACACGTTTCCTGCTGATTAACCAATTTTAGTGAAAGTAAGAAAAATTTTCTTTGAGCCCATGCCATCTGTGGAACAATATGTTTTAGCATCATCCAATGGTGACGTCGTTGCAATATTAGATATTCATACCAGCTGGCTTTATGGAGTATTTACAAAAAGATCTCTCATTGAAGTAAAAATTAAAATAAGCATAGATAGTGCTGAAGTTAAAGATCTATTCCTGAATAGTTCTGAATTTTTTTTTTAGATTGACGCTAGATCAATTTTCACGAGGACATTTAAATTACCTACTGTGCTTTGATCATTTCGTCCGCATTTTTAGTTTGCATCTGGTTTTTTCAGCACCTAAGATTTTGTATAATATCGCTTGCTGATATGATTACCTTAATGAATATTCTCACCAGAAGGCTTGGATCAATCATTTCTGATGACCCAAAACATAATATATAAAAAGACAACGTTTCTTCTGCCCGGGATAGTTTCTTTTCGTTTCCAAAATGATATCTTGATATGAAAGATTATTTTTTAACAGAAATTTATTTTTCTTACAATTCTACTTTGAGATTAAAAATTTCAGTACGATAAAACGTCGATAATGCGCGGGTTTCGGGGAGGTCTATTTAAGAGTTTAACTGTATTTGAACATTTAATTATTTTTGTGATAATGTGACAACTTGGTTGAAAAGGCATCCTCTGTGGAGTCTTAAAAATGCAATCATGTTAATTTAACATATTTAATTTCTACCGTGCTTGTTGAAATCTTCATAGATATAGATTAATCTTTCTGCTCAGAAGCACGCCAGAAGGGTCTTCGTTTCTTCTGAAATTAGTCACTTATTGAATTAAGTGAGTAATAATTATTTCAAGTTGAAGAAAAATGATTTTCAATAACTAGTCATTATTTTTAATAATATTCTATTTGAATGATTTCATCAATTATTAAAAGTGTAAATATTATAAGTAGTTCTTAGAGATTTTCGTCTTTGTTCTAAAGCTGCTTTGTATAATATAAATTTGATGATATTAAGTGGCGGAGGTATATATCCTTAATCTTTAAAGACAGATTTAATAATAAAACAGCTGGTCAAGATGAGATTTTTGCAGTTAGGGCTTCTATCCCTGACATAAGTTTGTAGGGATGGAGTTCCAGGACATTCACTATTAACAGTATATCTCTGGAAAGTACTTCCTTAAGAAGTTAAAATTTTTTTAAACCTACGTTGCAGCATTTAGCCTTATAACAGTGCATACAATAAAAGGTTTCATATTTGTTATACGTCCTTTCTTTCTGGCAAACTAATTCTTACAATACTAACTTTGGGAAAGGATTTCTCTTCGTTAGCCGTAAGCCATTCCTTCACTACGCAGCCTTAATTGTCATAAAATTTTACTGCGCAGCCATAACACTCAAGGATGGCTAATGTGCAGACGTAACATTACCACACATCTATAGAAAATGATCAATTCTATGAAAATGGGTAGCAGTACCTCTCCATGCCAAAGTTGTGATTACTTTTGCTGTATCAGTTTGCACAAAAAACGAAACATTTTAGGTCCAAAACGTTTTATGACCGGAAAAATTTTTTAGATCTTCTTAATTTAGCTTCTATATCAATAAACGTCAAAATTTAAGTTAATTATGTGTGGCTTTTAAAATCTTAGCATCATTAAATTTGACATTGAAAATCTAAAATAAAAAAACCAAAATTTATCAAATATAATATCCAAGCTAATGTTTTCACTATGATTATGAAGTTATGTTCTAAACACTGCTTAAAAGTGGAAATACCTTCCAACTTGTCTCACAATATGATCTTTAATGGGTTCATGAAATAGCTGCATACGATCCTTTAGTTTAAGAAATACTTACTCTTTTGTTTCTTTTTGCAGAGTTTAGTTCAGAGTTTGAGCCTTTACATTGCGACGACATTATTTCTTGTGTTGCTCGTCCCGGCACTTCTTTTTCTCCTGAAAGATGAACTCCCGAAAGAACTTCTTCTCCTGCCAGATTTAATTCTCCTGTCAGGCCTTGTTCTTCTTCTGAACCTGCTCTTCGTGCCTTAGGGCCCATGCCAACCTGCAAACAAAATGTTTTAGCAACATCCAATGCTGACGTCGTTGCAATAATAGAAAGCCATAGATGGCTTCGGGCAATATTCTCAATTAGAAGTAAATTTGACGTACGGGCTAAAATAAACTTTGAAAGTGGTGAAGTTAATCGTCTGACCTCAGAGGAAAGAGCAGAATTACCCTTAGGAAGCCGTTTCCTAACTTGGATTATGTTTAGAAAGGGGTTTGTTTATTACAAAGACTTGGTTTAGGCATAAAATGATCCACATGTACACCTGTCCAAAGGAAATAGCCACAGCATAATTGACATTGTTGTTACAGATGAAAGACTTAGAGAGCTGGTGAAAGATACATGGGTCATGAGGGGTTCTGAATGCAATAGTGATCGTTACCTTCTGATCTCAAAAATTAACTTAGATCGGGGATGGGGAAAGAGAGAACCAAGTACACAGAACAAACGCGAATCAAAATTGAGAACCTACAGAAACCGGATGTGTGAAGAGATTTCCAAAAAAATATAATCGAAAGCATAGGTAGGGTAGCATGGGAGGCGCTTATAAAAAACAAAGATATAGAGTGCGCATGGACAAAGTTCCAGGATATCATCGTTAGATATGTGATCGAAGTGGATGGTACCGCGGTTGTAAAAAATAAAGTTTTCTGTGCATTCATCAACCTAGAAATAGCTTTTGACACAGTAGTTATAAGTAAGCTTTGGGTAAACGTAGGTTAGCGTTCGTAGATAATAAGGTTGTTACGGTAGAGTCAGTCAAAGACATGCAAAGAATATTGAATAAACTGAATGCAAGCACGAAAAAATAGCCTTAAAAATTAACGCAAATAAAACAAAAACTGTGAATTCGACGGAAAAAGTGAGAAAACACTGTCCAATACTGTATTAAATGATGAGAGAATTCTACAAGTTGATAGGTTCGTATACCTTGGTAACTTATTTATGAGGGACGGGAAGATAGATGAGGAATTAGATAGACGAATATCGAAAAAAAGCTAAGAATAAAGTTAATACAATTGACTTCCGATTCTTGCGCATGATGTGCGGGAAAACTCTGATGGATTAAGTGAGTAACGAAATAATTTTCAAAGAATGTGGTGCAGAAGAGGCGGCAGTAGACATATGGGAAAGAAATTGGTTAAGATGTTTCGGACATGTTGAGAGAATACCAAATGAACGACTAACGAAATAAGTGTATCAAGGTAAAGTAAATGGCAACGTGCCTAGAGGTAGACCGCGGAAAGAATGGTTAGAATGTGTGAATGAAACCCTACTTAGAAGAGACATAAGAAGTCACAGAAACACGAGAGCCTGCATGAAAAAATGCATGGACATGAAAGAAACTAGAGTAGTATGTCAGGACAGAAAAATATGGCGACAAATAGTTGATAAAAAGAGTGCCAGTAGAGTGAATGATGCCTGAAACAAAAGACCTTGGATACTAATGGATCCAAGTGGGGAACCTCATGTGACGACTTTGTGTGGATCTTAAATTGGGGTGATTGCTAGAGAGATTGATCAGCAACCTGGGTCGGAGCAGTATTGCGGAACAAACGTGTTATTTCGGTCATATTTCTAAATAGTTATAATTTTTTTAAGTAAGCTCTAAATATTTAAGTAATAATTATGTATCATGACCCAGAATTGAGCGACAGATTTTTCCTTATTTTTAATAATTGCTTTAAGAAATTTAGTTGTAGGGCTTTTTTGTATATTAAAACATTTTGACTTCTGTGGAATCGTTTCATTTTATCTCATGAATGATGTTACATCTCATGAAAAAATGTTGCTAGTAGAAAACAATGGATATTTTCATGAACAATATTTATAAACAAATTAACAGACATTGTATTTTCACCACAAAAATTTTTTATATTGGCCAGCCGAAAATTTGTCTTTTGGGTCAGAAAATTAAATAACTTGATTAAAACCTTTTCTTTTAAACGACTAAAAAAACTCTCTTATCCAAACATTCTACAATCTTATACAAAACTCATCTTTTTTCTTCGTAAATTTATCTTTTCTGTTAAAAATTTAACATTATCAATTATAAATGCCACTGTTAGTTAAAATGTTATCTTGTAGGTTAAAAATACAAGCACTTAAGTAAATCCAAGTTGAAATTAAGTGGAAATTAATTGTTAAATTGGAACAGATAAAGTTGGTACAATATAAATCTGTTTTTCTTGAGCCGTTGTTGGAATTGCCAGATAATAATATTTGTTACGAGACGCAGTTTTTTCCTTAGGCCTATAGATATAGAATGAAATAAAATATAAATGATATGTCATTTTATTGTTAAATAAAAGAGGTTCTGTTTTTAAATTGTTAATTTAAAGTTGAAGTAAGATAATATCTAAAAGACCATGCGCATACCATAAATACGTTTTTTTCTTGAGAAGGGGGCAGCAAATAAAAAAGGGGAATCAAAGAATACTTTGAGTATGTTTGTCTATAGAGACACCTCGTAAAAGATTATTTTTCTTGATAAATCAGTAACACTTACTATTATCTGCTCTGATAAAAAATGAAGAAAATCGCCAGTACTCTACTCATCCCTCTTACCATTTTCCTTGATACAATCGGTAAATATATAATAATCTAATATCATATTTATTAGTTTAGTAAACAAAAAAGAAGTTCGTTGATATTTATCTAGTTGACGCGATTAGAAAATAAAAACTCAATTATTGTTGATACAAAAGTTGTTTATTTATTTGTAATTTATAATTTGGTTTAAAATTAATTGATTTGTTTGAAATGTAAACTTTTTGAGCACGGTAGTCGAACATTTTTCTGAAAATTCGTTTTTTCAACTAGCCTATAAAATCTTTTTTAGTTTTATATTAAATTATTCAGTTTAAAATTACCTCTAATGTCACAATTTTTCGCCGAAATTAAAGCTACTCATAACTGAAGTTCAAAATAAATCTTTGAGGTTAAAAATTGATCTATTTTGTAAAAAATTTTATTCGAGTTCTGGTTAAAAATAACTTATTTAGTTTTTATATTCAACCGGTTAATTGAAAATGCACGTATTATTTTTAAAATGCGTCGTTTGATAAAAAATACATTCCTTTAGTTAAACATTTCATATTTTTGCTTATGGTTACCCAATATTTAATTTAAAAATTATTTTAACCACCACTTTTAATCACTTTTAATCTAGAAGAAACAGGCAAACATCTTACCTAACTTATTATCTTGGACTTTTAATTATATAAAAGTCTTGCTAAAAAAATTCAAAAAGGTATTTGAATTACTTTATGGATTATAAATTATTATATTCTTGTAACAGTATTATAATATGCGATATTTATGCTGTTTCTCAAATTTTGCGTCAGTCATTCCTACATTAAAAAAAAAGAAATTTTATTATACTCTGGTCTTAACTTTGAACATCATTCTTCATTTAATTAGTAAATATATGATAACTATTTTTGTGTTCACTTAAAATAATTTACTTTTGAATATTTTTTGTATAAATGAAGAAGTTAAATATATTCTAGAAATGTTTAGAAGTCTTTGATTTCACAATGTATGTGGACACTTAAGTATAATAATTTATGTCCAAAAAAGATACTTGCATTTTCTTTTGCCTTCCCGCGATTCACTGCCATGAATCATTGTCTGGCTGCAAACAAGTTCTATAAAATATAATAGTAAAACTACGCATTTTATTTTTGGCACAGAAATATCATTTGGAATGCAGCCCAAAACAAAAGACTTCCTGGAAAATTTTGGAATGAGTAAGGAACATACGAATCATCAAGGTAACCCCAATACACATAAAAAATGTGTCTTGAAACTATTTATTATGCCCTTGTAGGTCTTGCCAAATTATGGTTTCACGTAAGAAGAAATCCTTTCACGCGTTTTACCGCATTTAGCAAAGAATTTATGCAGAAATGTAATTCCGTCCCTATTCGAATCAAATTTGAATCTAGGCTATTGAGTTAGCTATTTGAGGCACCAAAGCGCAACCATTAAATTTACTTTTGGATCCGAGTTAATGTAGTTCAATATTTCCTACCCAAGAAACTGAGGAGATTAGTCGCACCTAAATGTCCAATCAAGTCGTATTCTTTAAATCCGGGAAAAGAAAATTCAAATCGGATTGGTATTATAACCATTGTCCCTATTTATATTATCAGGGTGCTTTAAGATTTCTATTGGCTCTGTATGTTTTCTTGGGAAAATATAGTGTGTTTTTATGGTGACGCTCGTTTGGTCAAATAAAATGTCATTTCCTGTTTCGATATGATGCTTAGCTAATGCTTCTTGCTTGAAATGTTCTAGGCTGATTTAACTCTTATGTTTCTTTATAAGTGGGATCACCCCTCTTCCGGTTTTTCTAGTATGGACTTTTCCACAAGAACCAGAAATTTTATATACTCCCGGATCATTGAGAGGTGCTTTTTTATCTTCAGTGTTGTTTAGAAGTTATTCTATTCTTTTAGATGGTTTAAATATGGTTTTCGATGTTGTGTTTGTTAAATATTCTTCCTATTTTTTATGTGACACGTTGGGTGTAGAATATGATGAAAGTAGTTTTTCTTTCTCTTTCTTACTAAGGTTCGTCAAGTGTGCACAGTTTAATGGAAAAAAGAAGGTGCTGAAATCGTTAAAAAAATGATTTTTTTCACTTTTTCAATGTTTAAAACTTTAAACGACTTTTTCTCGAAACCACTTTTTAAAAGAACGTTCCAGCGATTTTAAAAAAAGTACTGAACTGATCCTTTTCGAACTTGGTAAACTTTTTCCACATATAAAAATCATTCCACCACCCCCCAATGATATTTTTTTTATATTATCGTTGTTTTTCTCTTTAAAAATGATGAAATTTTTTGTATAAAATCGAATATTTTACTTCAAATGATCACAAACTTTTCTTAAAAATCCTAAAAATGAGCATTGGGAAGGGAAGAGCTTGTATTTTAATTAAATTGTGCAACTTTTTTCATTTCCGATAAATCTAAGTTGCGATATCGCTAGAACCACAAATTATCTTTTTTAAGAGGCGCACTCGAAATTGCTCTGCCACTGACTTCCACGATGTCTTTTTCCACGGAGTCCCTGTTGCATTGTATAGCCAAGCAGGGTGTAAGGTCAATGTCGCTGGTACTTGCGTCTGGCATTTTCAAATTTTCGTTTGGGACTGACTTTCCGAAATTTTCGTGGGCCCTTTTACACTGAGCTCCCTTAAGGGTCTTGCTTTTCCCATCCCCTGTTCTAAATTTTCCTACGAAAATATTTCCGGAGGTTGTTTGCGTGGTACTGTCCCCTCTCCATCTTGTTGTCGACGTTGCTTCTAATATAGACATTCCTAGCTATTTGACTCTTGATTTCGTAGGGGCCTTCATATAGGGCAAGAAATTTTGCTATTGTACCTGTCGTAGGATTCGATACATTACAGGCTCTTGCCAGTACCCATTCACCAACTTCAAAAGTCACTCCTTTCTTTTTTGGCATTGAGCCTTATCAATTTTCTTTCACGCCTTGTCTTAGTGCTTTCTTTTAAAACGACTCATGGCTCTTGTCGGTTACTCTCTATTATACGAGGGATAAGCAGCAGAAGATCCGTCCAGCATCTTTTAAGCTTACGCCCCCATAAAACCTTATAGGGCGTGACGCCCGTGGTGTCGTGATGTGACTCATTTATTATAGCTTCTATATTGTCTAGCTATGAGTACAACCCATTGTATTGGTTGGGTGGTAAGAGCGTCCGAAACAGTCTGGCAGGTTCGCGGTTTACTCGTCCTACCATTTTGAATTGAGGGTGTCGTATGGAGGTCAGAATGCATTTTATACCCTAATTTTCTAATTCTTGTCTTCAACGGTGGCTGGTAAACTGCGTGCCTGTATCTGAGATAATTTTCTGCGGTTTTCCGATGTGTTCTTCAAACTCTTCCAATTTTCTCTAGGCCATTTCTCCGGATGCGTTTCGTAGCGGATAGAGTTTTGTATAGTTGGTAAACGTTTCACTCATTACTAAGAGATATTTATAACCATAATTGGATGGTAAGTAAATTCGGTAAGCCGATCCGTCGTAGTGATATAGGGTTCTGTTTATTACTTTGAATTTTTTTTCTTTGTCTGATGCTTCTTCAGATTTTGCTATTAGTTTTTGTACTTTTATATCCAGTTGTTGCTTTTGGGGAATCTCAAGGATTTATCTTTTAATTTCCGGCGACCATTGATATTTTAGTGCGTTGATTGTTACTCTGGTCTCTTCTCGATTTTTCTTCTATCGATCGTTATCGAGCTTCCTACTTATCACGTCGGCCATGATACTGTCCTTACCAGGTAAATGATCGCTTCTGATATTGTAATCTTGCATTGCCAGTATCCACCATGTGAATCTCGCATTCACAAACTTGCACTGTTTGTGAAAAGTTAGCGATAGAATGTCCGTTCTGTTAATGATTTTTTGCACCATGCAAATACGTGCGAAATTTTTGCAGTGAATACACGACCGCAAGCGGTTCTTTCTCAGTCATGATGTAAGTCAGTTCTGGGCCTTGCAGCGTACGGCACGCTAATGTTATTATTTTTTTCTCATTTTCATTGTTTAATTGATACATTACAGCCCCTAGGGCATAGATGCTGGCGTCTGTCTCCAAATAATACTCCCTCTTTGGATCTGAAAAATAGAACATTATCGAAGTTCCAAATAGTTGTTTTATTCGCTCAAAATTTTCTTGTGCTTCTTCGTTCCAGTTCCAGGCTGCTCCTTTCTTTATTAGCTTTAAGAGGGGTACTGTTTCTGTAGTATGTTTTTTGCTTAATTTTGAATAGAAATTTATTAAGCCTAGAAAACCTCTTAAATGTCTGACATTTCGTGGAGCTGGAAAATCCTGAATATTTTGTGATCGCCTAGTCCCTATAGAGCGTGATCCAATCCTCTTACTAGAGTGGCCGTGCTGGTTTTTAATTCCATTGGTACCACACGGAATTCATAACTTCTACCTCGATATTGGAAAGCGGTGTACTTTCTGGAATCCAGGTGCAAGGGTACTTGCCAGAAGCTACTGGTCATACCAAGATTTTAATTGACGTTCACCCCTTTGCATTTTTGAAAGAAAACTTCCGCAGGTTCTGGGCATTCGCAGTCTTCGATTAATATATCATTCAATCGTTGCGCATTCCGGCAGAGGCTAATGGTTCCGACTTTTTTTACTACTGGGACTATGTGGTTAACATAGGGACTGTTGGATCGTTGAATGACATTCAATCTCCGCGTTCGTTGAATTTTTTCGTCTACCTTCTCCCTATGTACTATTGGGATAGGGTAGCTTCGTCCTACAAACGGCTTTTCTGCTTTTATCTGTAGTACGTGCTGATATTTCATTAGGTATCCAGGCTCTCTTCGAAATACTCGACGATGTGCCGATAGGATTTCACGAGTTTATCCTTTTCTTGATCACTCAGTGCGTGACTCTCCTCCATTTTCTCTTTAATATTGCCACGTGATATTTCTAATAGTAGCTCACTCGTCATTGGCTTCACCTCTCTCCCTTGTCCATAGGTTAGATTTTCATCGATTGCCGATTGTTCGATATGACATTTGTGATGTCCTCCATTTTCTTTTTCTATCGCCTCATCGTATCGGTATCGGTTTGAATCTTTCTTTATTTTCATTGAGAAATTGTTTCGATATACAGCTTATTTCTGCCCCTGTGTCGATTAATGCCTTTGTTACAATCCCCGCTATCTGGATGTTTGCCGTGTAGCATTTTGATTTTTTTTAGTATCTTTGTATTTTCTTGTCTCAGCTCTTCACGGGTGTTGGTTAACATGTTTGCAAAGTATGTTCTTTCAGTGGCTAGGGATCTTTAAGTTACATATTTTTAACTCTATATGGCGTTTGTTGTTGACGCCAAGAATTTCCTTCAGGGGAAGCTTATTGGGGTGTGTGTAAGTTTTTTTATGTCTCAAGGATCCATTGATTAAATAATTTCTCTCTTTCGTCGCATTATTCCTTCTCCGCTAATCTCTGGGTTCTGGATAACCGTTGTTAGTGGTACCAATTGTATCAAATTCCTCTAGTTATTCAATAAGTTGCTCACTTCTACTTATGCCACGTCCAATTACAGCATATTTAATTTCTTGACTGAAATGTCGTATTAGCTTCATAATAACCTCCTTCTGCTCACGTGGGGACGTTAATTCACTTATTTGCGCGCAGATATGCGTGGCATATTCTGCCTGGATTCGGCCCTCTCTCTCCTCAAGATTTCTTGCGAGGGTGGTATTGACCTTGAGGGAGCGGTTTACTCCCTTTTCCAATAAGTCGAGTTTGTGTTGTAGAGATTTCTTTCTCTGCCTCTTCTTGCTCACGATCCCTTTTATTCTGAGCGATTAGGCGATGATAAAGTTCTTCTATTTCTTCTAGTCGTCGGTTAATCGATGCCCACAGCTGCTCTAAGCTGGAGTTGATTGACTCCGACGGTGTGCTACGTGCGTCGTCCATATTTTCATGTAAGGCGTTTCGTATGGTCAAATCGGGATCGTAAGAATCGTTCTCTGAATCGCCACTGGACTTTTGAGCCAGGTTTGATGAATATAGATTATTTCTACTCAATTTTATCACTATTCGTATTGACTAGAAATTCAAATAATACAAAGAAAAAGGTATATTTTGTTCAGCCCACAGTGTTTTCTTGATATACTAAGAAGAACTGCGCAGCTTCCATAAAAAACAATACACGGATTCACTTTCACAAGTTATTTGTTCATTAAATTTGTTTGTCACACTATAAAACTCGCAAAAGAATATTTTTGTCTCAGTGATAATCGTTATTTGTCCATTGCACTCGCGGATTGTCGTCTATTGATCATATGAAATGTTTATATTTTAAAGTATTCGCGCACTATCCTTCGTTCTTTCTAAATTTCTCTTACTTTGAGTCCTTGTAATCACTCTAGTTTCGTTCATTTAATCGCTTGTTGTGCTCTTCCAACCATTTATCTAATCTGGCCATACTTTTTTCTTCAAGATTTAGATTTTTTCACATTTTATCAAGCCCAAACATTCCCGACGGTACATTTTTTTTGCTCGTTGGTGGTGTTAGATACACTCTCTTAACATTTTTCTCAGCTTCAAAGAATGCTTCTATCAATTCCATTTTATTTTCATCCATCATACAATTCAATTATTAATCGAGTGCGAATCTGTTTCTTTTTTTATACTCGCAGGCCCCACGTTGGTCGCCAACCATTCGTTTTTCTAAGGTAGACACCTTTTCACGAAGAACACCTAGTAGTGTAAAAGGGGCTTAGTACCCTCATTTGTCAATTCTTAAATGCTATCGCCACCGCGTGTGGATAATTTAGGATAATCCCAACTAATTATATAATAGGTAATTATTATTCTCTTTATTTTTATATTGCGTTATACAGTCAGTCGCTTCATTGCTCTTCCTCAGCGGGAGGCCGGTAATGAGAGGACGAGTTCCTACGAGCCTTCAATACCAAACTTGCGACCGACACTAGGGTTGTATTTCTATTTTCTAGAATTTTATCTCCCGGTCTAGACTTCACTTGACGAAACGTGTTTTCGATAGAGTATAGAGGGTTTTAAAATTTTCAAATCTCTCATACACGGATTGTTAGGTGAAAGATAGATCATAAATATCTGGAATCTGTTTCTATCAACGGACTTACAGGGATAGTGCTTGTAGTCGCTCAGAGAAAACAAAGAAAGTATCTTTGATGATAAAATCTTTTGATAATAAGCGTGAGGCTTTAACCTTTAAATAATACTCTCATAAATTTAATCGCATTTTTAGAAAGAGGGACTTTCACCCCATGTAAATTTTCAATAGCTCGCAAACTCGTAGACACTCTTTAAAGAAAGTAAATTCTGAGATTTTACTCTGACACGCAAGGATCGCTTGAAAATGGAATCCCTTGTCGCGGCAGCTCAAGGGGAGATTATCCCACTGGGCACTCTTAAAGAGAACTCAATTCGAATAAGATTTCAATATCTTCAAATTTTATTCTTTTTAAAAAGCGAGTTATCGGACAAATTTCAGAGGGTTTAGACTCTGGGCTTCTACTACCGACTTGCTCCTGCGACCTGTGCTTTTCAGACACAAGACCTAGAAAACAATATATATATTTCTGGTTTGAAAATGCTGTGGTAATTTTTGATTTTATGAAAAAAGTCATTAGGTAAAAGTCTTCGAATTTTTGAATATTATGAATAATCGTACAGAGAATTTTTGAATTTTGAAAAAAGTGGTCTAAAAATACTCAAAATGTGCCGAATTTCTCAATTTTTATCCAAAATCGCGGGCTAACGAACTCGACCATCAGTTTAGGATACTAAACGAGTGTACCAAAGGCCAATCTAATAGATCAATTTTTTAAGGTATCTTGTTCACAAACAGACATACATACAAACAGACAGACAGGCACATTCGCAAAATTTTGTTTTTCGAATTCAGGGAGTCTGGAAACGTAGACATTTAACGAAAACTGTGGGGTGTAATCACATCAATCCATCATAGAATCATACAAAATAATTGAAACGTTGGAATATTTAAATTTGGTCCAATACATATCTGTTTTTCTCTAGTCGTTCTTTAAACTGGCAACATTATATGTTGATGTAATTTTCCGTGAGACATAGTTTATTCTTTTTCTTACAGGTACAGAATGCCATAGAATATAAATTATATGTGATAGTTTATTGTTAAATAAAAGCGGTTTTGATTTCCTGTTATTAATTTAAAAGTTTGAGTAAGACATTATAGTGAAAAATTCTCTTTCGCTTTAAATGAGTATCGTATATTTCCATCTAATCTGATTGAAAATTAAGAACATCGCCAATACACTACTCATCGCTCTTACTGTTTTCCTTGATTCTGTCGGTAAACATATAAGAACAATGTCATATTTATTATTTTAGCACGCTAAAAACTAATGTTGATAAAATATTTATATTTAAATTTATATTTATGTTGATATTTATGTTGATATTTATATTTAT
>NC_046658.1:146588554-146597191 GCF_010883055.1 Belonocnema kinseyi
ATTTATATTTTTCAATAAAATATTTTGATCTTTTTCCCCTTTGTTCGTTATGATATTTTCGTAGTCTTACTATTCGAAATAATATAAATCTGCACGCTTGCAGATACGCATGTGAGAGAGAAATTCTACTAAATAAATTTGGTGATTTTAATTATCATTTTCTACGCGAAAATATCCCAAACTTATCCACATAAGAGACGTATACTATTCATGTATATTATTAATATAATTTTTGTTCCTACTTGAATATAATAATCATAAATATTATTTTGCCTTGCTCATTTTAATCACTGATTTATATTTTTTAAATAAGAACTTTTTAATTTGAAAGAATTACTTTTTATTGTTCTTTGCCTTTTCAAGTTTTGTGATTAAGGTGAAATTGATTAAGTGTATAAATATATATACTAGAATTATTTCGAAATATTTAATTTTAAAATGTAGGTGGATACTTAATTATCATAATTCACGTCCAAAAAATATAGTTGAATTTTATGGTACTTTTCCGGGATTCACTACATATAATCATCATTAATCATTACCTGGCTGCATATAATAAAATGGATTAGTGAAATTAGGCATTTGTTTTCCATATAATAAAATGTATTAGTGAAATTAGGCATTTGTTTTCTTTTTCAGAAATGTCATCAGGCATGCAGCCAGAAACAAGGGACTTTCTAACAAATTTTGGGAAAAATAAAGAACATGCGAATCATCAAGGTAAACCGCGAACAAAAAAATTTGTAACAAAAGTGTTAATTAATTACCTTTTTTATAACTAACTTTTGAATGGCAGTTGAAGCTCCAGAGTAAAGGTACGCTGCATTTATGAATGCTACGCAATCATAAACCCCATATCAGTCTACTGCGCGGCCGTAACACCATCACATATTTTTCTAAAATTATAAATTCTGTTTAAATAGGTCGGAGATCCGAGTGTTACACATCATTAATTCCTAACAATTTTATTCTAAGACTATTCAAAGATCATAAATCCTTTAATTGGAGCGTCGACGTAAGCTTCAGGTTGTCATAAATTTCAAAAATTGTACTTTAAGCAAAACTTGATATTCTGTTTCCTTTTGCAGAGTTAAGTTCAGAGTTCGAGCGTTTGCATCATGGTGACACTAGTCCTTGTCTTCCTCATTCAAGCGCTTCTTCTTCTACTAACCGACATACTTCACAGAAAACTTCTCCTTCTACGCAACTTTATTTAGAAGTCAGAGCTCTATCTCCTGCTGAGCTTTCTCTTCCTGACAGGTGCAGGTCCCTTCCTCTTGAGCGTCGTTCTTCTCGCATACTTGGATTTACACGTGAAGAACTTAGATTTATTCGTCTTATTCCCAACGCTAATCCCCGCCGGCAATACGAAATTCGAAGATACACTTTCCCGCGCGATAAGCCACTTCATTTAAGGTTAAGGTATAATTCCAGGGGGCCAATGCCAACCGACGAACAAAATGTTTTGGCAACATCTAATGGTGACGTCGTTGCCATATTGGAGAGCAGCTCTTGTCTTCGTGGAATATTTACACTGAGATCTTATTTTGAAACACGGGTTAAAATAAACATGGAGAGTGGTGAAGTTAAAGACCTGACCGCAGGAGAAATTGCGGAATTACCCTTAGGTAGTCGCTTCCCAGTCTCAAAGTATTTTAAAATTTTTAAGGTTCAAGTATAAATGATTACTGAACAACTACACTTTATAAAAATTATTTATTAAAAAAAATATATCTATCTAAATAACAATGTTGGTTGCAGTTCAAAGTCGAATAAAAATGGTACAAGTAACTTCTAATTACATTATAAAGTAAATTTGTTACAATTTCAATGTGTCATTTTGTTTAAGTATTTCAATTATCGTTTCTGGGTTATCAAATAAAGTTTTATGTTTGTACAATCTTCTCTTCAATTTTTGATACGCATAATCCCCAGTTTGTGTTTAAATGTTGGAATGAGGCATAAAGAGTACGCTAATATCTATGTGAAGATTACTTTAGAAAAATCTTCTTTAAGAGGATAGGGGTCTTTCTTTCTATCAATGTATGTGCGTGACCTAAAAGACCTCCTGACTCACGTTTCAATCCATTCATTTTCATCACATATCCTTTCACATGCCACCGACCACCTTGATCTGTTCTTCACTTTCACCTTCAAACATTTTTACCACTCTCTGCCTCTTCCCTCTCACCTCGTCTTGGTGATTCTTTTTTTTCTCCTCCATCCGAATCACCTCCATTCTACCTTCCTTCTCGTTCCATTTCCAAATTGTCTCTCCTTCTTTCGCTTTAATGTACTTGATTCGTACGTTAACACCTGCACGCGCTAGCCTTTCCTTCTCTTCTCGAAGCCACTCTTCTACTAGTTCCTCTTTCTCTATCCAATCTTCCTCAATCCACAACCCTGACTTCTTTAGATTACCTCTTGCATGCAGTAACTCTGTTTTATTTCCCATTGATTTAAGCTTAAGCATTAATCAGCCATCAATTTTCCCGGACTTCTTCACTTTCGCCACCCTCTGTGTGCGTGCCACTATGCTCCCCACTACACCCACAACTATTTAGTCGTCTCCACTGACCCCCATCACCTTCCAGTGTCTCCTTCTTAATGCTCCGGCATTCAAGAGCTGTATATTTTTGCCATCACCTTGATGTGAGCAGCAAGGCTTCTCACCACGTTTATTACTTCATCTCCCTTTCTTACTCCCAGAACTCTCAAGTTCCTTTTCCTATCCTCTACCTCTGTCTAGCAGTTAAACTTCTTTGTTTCTCTATCTCTTATGACAGTTTCTCTTTCAATTCCAGCTGCAATATTTTTTATCCAGCCTCTGCATCTCCTCTTCTATTCTCCTCCTATCAACTTCCATCGCAACTTTTTCTTGTACCCTCTCTGCTTCCCATTTCTGTCTCAGGTCCTCCAAGAAACGTACCTGCTGATTTCTCCACGCCTCCAAGACTCTCCACAATTCTGCCGTTGCTTACTTACTTTTCTCCGCCTGTTTCTAAATTTCTTTCATCACGCTTCCTTCGGGGTCCACCTTGCCTATTCCCCTCTCTCTTCTTCTTCTGTCTTCTCCCTTTTCTACGCTTATCTGCCGAACACTGTTCTACAATTCCCTTCTTCTCACTTCAAAGTTTCGCGCCAATCCTTTGCTTCACCGCCTTTCTGCTAGGAGGCGTCTTATTGTTCTCTATTCATTACTTCTGTGTCCCCCCGGTTCGCACCTAATCTTCTTTTTTCACGTTCCACTTTTTTATACCTCGGAATTTCACCTTCTCTCAATTCACACCTTACTTCCACTTCCACATTAAAACCGTCACTGTCCTCGCCTTATCTCCACACCCTTGCACTTTTACATCCACGTCTTTTCATCTGAAACCTTCATCATCTAAAATGCAATCGGTACATTTTTAATCACTTGCAAACTGTTAAAAGCTTTCCTAACTCATGAATTAAATTTTCCAAGTATTCACTATAAAACGGCAATGTTAAAAGTAGTCGATGTTTTGTCGAACTCCTTTGACTGTTTTTCCTGAAATAATGCAAAAAGAGTTTCTTTTTATTTTCACGCAAACATATATTCAAAAAGGTGAATCATTCCAGGCTTATAATACAAACATGTGTAATAATTAAGACCTTAAAAAATATTTTAAGTTGGTCTAATAAAAAACTGATTTTGCCGAATCGTTGCTTGAACTTTGAATGTTATTATGTTGACATAATTTTTCAAATGACGCAATTTGCTTTATGATATACAGGTAGTTAAATTATAGAAATATTATTAGGATAGTATCTAGAGGCGGTAATATGTTTGCTGGGGTATGGCAGATGAAAAAGTTGGAGTTAAAGAATACATTTTCGTAGAAACATTTTGACATTTCGCAGGAAATTTCTTTTCACCGTATATCAGCATCATTTACTGTAATCTACAGTCATATATTCCCATAAAAAATGAAGATCACTGCCGTTACTCTATTCATGGCTTTTGTTGTTTTTCCTCATCCGATTGGTAAATATATTATAATACAAATATTCTTTTTATTATTTTAGTATACTAGAAAAAAAGCATTGATTATTTTTGTTCCTTATAAAGTTTTTATAATAAAAATATACAATTAAAACGCATGCAAAATGTGCGCTTATCTTAGTGTATTTTATTTTCTTTCAAAGTTATATTTAAAAGATCTCGCATACACTTTATAACAAAGAAATTTGCATTTTTAATACAAAAAAATTAAACACCAAAAAGAGAAAGTTTTAACCAAAGCTACCACAGTTTCTAAAATGAATTCGTCCCATATTTCGTTCATATTTTTTTCTTAATTGTACCTAATGCTTAGTTTAAAAATCACTAGTACCTAATCGTACGATAATTTTATCACAAAAATGTATTCCTTTTATTTCTAAATAAAAAATGTAGAATAAAACGATATCGTTCCGTGAATTGCTTTTTTGTTGGTTTAAGCCTTTTTTAAAAGATGCTGCTGAAAATAAATAAAAAATAAATATATTTCTCTACATTTTCAAGTCAAAGTGATAAATTATTATTGTTTCTTAAGACGAATGCCTTATATAACTGATAACCTTCCTCGAATTTTAATTACGTGAAGGATTGCATACAAATATGTGTCAAAGATATATTTTTATTCATTTACTCTTTATAAATTGCTTCATTCTCCTAGTTCCACAATTCATTATAATATAAGTCAATCCGCTTTCTGTGAACATAAATTATTGAAGTTATTTATGATCGAGAGGGCAAGAGCACACCTATCTCAAAATAGTAAACATTCTTAAACGAAGCATAAGAATATCGATTATTTACACTATTTAACATTTTTTTCTAAATTATACCTAATTTTGAAAAATTGAAGATCATTTACTCATGCAAGTCTGTGCTTTATTTCATGTTTTTTAAATGGAACCTCATACTTCCAAAATTCAAATTTTAATTCCGCTTTTACAGATTTTCAATACTCGGAGGTAAAATTTTTAATTACAAAATTTAAGCTTTGGAAGCCCTCTACATTTTCTAAAAAAAATGCATACAATTAAGTATAATAATATACGTTTTATTAAAATAATACACTTCTTTAGGGTAGCAAAGCATAAAATGTAATGCAATACAAGGAAAAAATACTAAAGTAATCATGATAAATAAAGTGTGTACTTCAGTTTTCAATATCTGAATAGTAAATGCCAAGACGAGGTACATAAATTAATGTTATATAAATTTTATAATAAGGTGTCGAATATAGTGTTAACAAGTTTTCATTTCGGACAAAATGGATTGCTAAACACGAAAAACCTGATGAGAATGTATTCTTCAAATCCGAAGAAGCTTTAACAAAAGAGATTTCTCAATCAAAGATTGATTTCACAATGTAGATGAATATTCTCGTATAATGACTTACATCCAGAAAATATATTAGCATCTTTTTCTACTTTTTGCAATTTCGTACCGCAATTCATTGATAGACTCAAACTCAATGAAATTATATGAAACAATATAAATATGCTTTTCCTATTTTTAATACATTTTTAACATTACAAATTTATAAATTGTTTCTGTCTGTTTACAGAAATTTCGTCAGGCAGCACGCCCGAAACGAGGGACTTTTTGGAAAATTTTGGGACCAGTAACGAAAATGGGAATCCCCAAGGTAATCATCATCAATATACAGAAAACTCTTAATAAAAACCACAAATAATTCTGCACACACAAGATTGCAAAGAAAAAATTCACAAACTCCCTTAGCACCTTCAAAATTTCTTTAAATTGTATTGAAATCTTGCAGAAATTTTAGAATCTCTTGAAATCCCTTATTACGATAGGAAATATTATTAAATCTATTAAAGTTCTTGCAATGAGTTACATTTTTCTAGAGATCCCAAAAACTGATAAAGCCACTAAACTTATTGAAATAATTAGAGATTCCATTATATCCCACACACCTTCTGAAATTCTTCAAAATATCTTGAAATCATAAAAAATTTAGCAAAATTGTTTGACATCCTTTGGATCGCTTTTTGAAATCGTTAAAAGTAACTTTAAATCTTTGAAAATGGATGAATAACACTGAAATTCAGTATCTGGTTGATTTGGGATTGTTTTCAGAATAAGTAATTTGAATACTAAAATTACAAGATTAAAAACCTGCTTTGGATTAGCTAGGAATGAATTCCCAGCAAAAAATGACGCTGGAAACTATATTCATTGAATACTTTTACATTAAAAATGACAACTCTGAACAATATCACTGTCAGTACCTCCTAACTTTCCTTCCACTATTTCCACAAGGTGCTCATGGTATACCAACACAAATTGTTAACATCAAGAAAAATGTAATCTGCTATGTCTTGTTGCAGAGTTAAATTCACATCTAAAGCGTTCACATACTGGTGACAATATTCAATCACCACAAAGGACTTTTCCTCGTGCCAGACTTCTTGATTCGGACAGGCCTTATTATCCTGTCAGGTCTCATCCTCCTGCTGAACCTTCTCTTCGTGCCAGATCAAGGTCTCCTCTTCCTGACGGGCGTCGTTCTTTACGCTTATTTGGATATGCACTTGGACAACTTAGATTTATTCGGCTGATTCCTAACAATAATCATCACCGCCTGTTTGAAGTTCAAAGATTCACTTTTCCTGCCGATAAACCAGTTCTATTGAAACTAAGAAATAATACTCTTGGGCCCATACCAACCGAAGAGCAAAGTGTTTTAACAACACCCGACGGTGACATATTTGCAATATTGGTAGGCAGTAGATGGCTTCGCGGAATATTTATCCTAAGATCTCTCTATGAATTACGGGTTAAAATAAATATGTACAGCGGCGATGTTAAACAGCTGACCTCCGAAGAAAAAGCAGATGCACCATTGGGCTGCCGTTCCCCAATCTCGAAGAATTTCAAAATAGTAAATATCAAAGACTCGCAACATTGATTTAGAGGGAAAAAATCTAAATCTAAATCACAATACAGTTTTTTTAATTCGAAGAAGAATTCAAATGTTAAAAATAACTAATAATTTCATTAAAGAGTCAATATTTAATGGTTCTTAGCATGTCAATTTTTCGCCAATACGAGAGTTTTTTTAGGAAACAGACAAAAAAGAGTTCTCTTTTTTACCTCACAAAAATATTTTGAAAGGATAATTATTATAGAAAATTCATAGCATGTGGTCGCAACTATAGGAAAACATTTTTATATTCAAATAAAGTCTGTGTATTGAGTTAGCTACCGCAAAAAAAAAATCAACCGAGTTAATTAGCTTTATTGTACTATTTCATCAAATGCAGTCAAAAGTATGATTAATAGTTTATCATACTTTCTCGATCTTTTACACCTGTTTTGTGAAAAAATCATTGTTTTGAAATTTTGTAACAAAATGTTTAATATCCTGGTGTTATTTGTTACTAAAAAACTAACATGTTTCTATATGATTGTTTTCCATGTTTCATGTACTACTTCTATCATATATTGTTTACACAATGGTTAATTAACTGATTCGTCCAATGTCACACAAAAAAAATTTACTCAAACGGTTGTAAATTATCCACCTTGAAAAGAGTTTTCAGTTTGCCACGAGTATACTTTTAATTATAAGAGACTTATTGTACCGACCAACACAGCTAGAATAAAAAGAAAATAGTTCAATTTTAATTAAGAAATACATTTCCTAAATTTTCATACCATGTAAACAAACACTATACTCAACAAAAGCTTTCCTATATGAGACATGCCTAAATACGTCCCATTATATTTCTTTTATCAGATAAAACTTTCCTTTTAATAAGTCTGTAGCCATTTCTACTCTACATAATTTTGCATTTATTTGGCATTTATTCAAATAAATTTGTTCAAATTCCAAATGATTCCACTGTATTTCTGAAACTTCATTCCGTACATTTCCAAGCCATTGAAAATACATTCTTTATTATGCCTGAAACTGTTTCCATTCCTCATGATACCTCTGTCATTAGTAATTGATTTCATAATTATTGCGTACTTTTCTAAGCAAAATTTTGATTTTATTTCACCTAAATTAATTCTCATCTGCAATTCTTTCGCATTACATACGAAAAATGTTTTAGCTTACACTGTTGAACTGATTTAATCAATCATTTAGACTTTCAAACAATGAAGAGGATTAGAATGCATTTTTTGGTAATGATCGAATTAGATTGAACTGACTTTTTGAGAAAGTGTAAAAAATTCACAGGTACAAATATTTACAATAATTAAAGCCTTAAAAGAGATAAAGTTGGACCAGTGAAGATCTGTTTTTCTCAAATCGTTGTTTAATCTGTAAACATAATATGTTAATGTGATTCATCACATGACGCGATTGGTTCTGTGAAACAGAACAGAAATTAAATTTAAAACTTTATTGTTAAAATAACAGTGTTTTTATTTTAGAGTTTTCAATTAAGAAGTTTGAGGAAGACAGTATCTACTCTAATAAAAAATGAAGATCACCCCAGGTTCTATATTCCTTTTTTTTGCCGTTTATCTTCCCAATATTGGTTAATGTTTGATAATAATTTGGACCAAAAAATCTGAAAAAATCATGGTAGTACCTTATAAGTATCCCGAGTCGATTGCACGCTAAACGGACTACCCTCCACCCC
>NC_046658.1:146597291-146605978 GCF_010883055.1 Belonocnema kinseyi
CAACGGATGCCAGATTCGTGATTAGCGACTCCAAAAACCTATAACGTATTTTTTTGGATTTTTTTACCGTTTTCTCTCGATTTGACCTTCCAATGACCTTGATCCTGACGCGATATGAGTCATAGGACGCCAGATTTGTATTCGGCGACCCCGAAAACCATAGTAAACCCGAGCTAACCTCAGAATACATGTTTAAGAGTGTCAAATCTCTCGAAAATACAGTTGGTGGGTAGTGGTGTTTCTTATATTTGTAGGGGGGTGGGGGTGGCTGGGGGTGGAGGGTAGTCCGTTTAGCGTGCAATCGACTCGGAATACTTATAAGATACTACCATGATTTTTTCAGATTTTTTCGTCCAAAAATAAATTAGGCCAAAAACCGGCCTTACCGACCCTCCCCCTTTGTTAGGAAGAATTACATGTCTTACTTAAAAGATTTGACAAAGTTTAACTACATTTTAATCTATAATTACAATTAATAGACTTGTATTGTTTTTAGCTTGGCTAAGATGTTCTAACGTTAAGAATTAAAAGGCTGCTACCCCTTTTTACTGACTATTTTTAACACAATTTTAACATTATAAACTCAAAAATCCTTTTTATATATTCACAGAAATGTTATTAGGTCTGGAGCCCAAAGCAACGGACTTTCTGGTAAAGTTTCGGGCGAATAACGAACATGCAAACCATGAAGGTGACAATCTCTTGAACTATAAAATATAATAAATATTTTCTTATCTAGCAATTTTTCGTCTGCAGTTTCTCTTTTTAAAAAAAATCTGTTAATATTCCTAAAATCCCGCAAGTTGATTGAAACCCTTGAAATAATTGAAATACTTAGAGATTTTACAAAATCCCTTACATATTTGAAATTTCTTGAAACTGCTCAAAATCATTGAAAAATTTTGCTAAATTCTTTGAAAATTCCAAATTTCTCAAGATTTGTTTAAAATAACGTAACATTTTATAAATCCTTTTGCAATTTTGTATGTAATCGATATTCCCTACCGTCGTTAAAATCAACGAAATTTCATGTTCGAACAAAATTGAATCCTCAACACTGTTGCTAGTAATATTAATTCCCGATACGAGCATAAGTCATAAAATATGAATTAGACCTTACTGGAAAAATTCCAGCCCTACATGTATATTTTAAAGGATCCCGAAAACCCCCTATAAGTGAAAAATTACGTGTATTTTTGTTTCTGATACATAAGGCAAGACTATATACTTAGAATCAGATATTTAAATAATTCAGTGTAATATAAAAAAATACATTTACATTAAATATAAATGATCTAAGTTTATCAAGATAAAATAACTATAAACGTGCGAGACTTTAACTTTTGTCAAATAATTCTTGTAGTAAATAATAAAATTCAGATATCTCTTAGAATGACTTGGAAAACTTTGTTTTCGTAAAGTAGATGGATATTCAAGTATTATAACTTGCATCTAAAAAAGATATTTGCATTGTTTTTTACGCGGTAACGATTTTCTACTGATATAAAATGCAATAAAATAATCAAAATACGCGTTTACTATTTTTAACACAATTTAAAAAATATAAATATAAAACTGTTGTTGTCTATTTGCAGGAATACTATAACATACACTATGCTAAACAAGGGACATTCTGGCAAATTTCGGGATGAGTAATGAACGTACGAACCATAAAGGTACCAATCCAATCTAATCTTTCTTTATCTTAATAATTAAATGTTTACATAAATGCCTTTGGTGTTGAAACGTCCAAGTTTCATGTGACTTCTATTTATCTATCAAATAAAAGGTTTTCTCTTATAAGCTCTATAAACTCGTGTAAATGTATTAGTATTCTAATTCAAAGTGCATCATGTAATTACAAAAAGTACCCAGAGCAAAAACTGGGAAAAAAATTTCTGCAGGGTCTGTGAAAAGTTTCCTGAGGCAAATGTTCCTCATTGCCTTTAAGCTTTCCTCACAATATTTCTACAAGGTGTTCATGATATTCCAACATACAATTGTTGCCGTAATGAAAATTTTAATTTTCTCATTCTTGTTGCAGAATTAAGTTCAGATTTCGTGTGCTCGGGACATGGCGACACTGCTCCTTGTATTTCTCGTTTTAACGAAAGGATTATTCCTCCTGCCATACTGGATTTTCCTGGCAGGCCGCATCCTCCTGCTGAGCCTCCTCTTCGTGAAAGGTCAAGGTTTCCTCCTGCCAAACGTCCTTCTCGTTTCTTATTTGGATGTGATTCTGATCTGCTTGAATCTATTCGGCTTATTCCAAAGAATAATCCGCTCCGAATGTATAAAATTTAAAGATATACTTTTCCGGCCGATGAAATAATTTAAGTGAAAGTAAGAAATAAATCTCTTGCACCTATATCAACTAACGAACAAGATGTTTTAACATCAAATGGGGACGTCGTCGCACTGTTATATAGCCATAGCTGACTTTGTGGAATATTTATATTAATATCCCTTTTTGAAGTACGGGTTAAAATAAACATATAGAGCGGAGAAATTAAAGATATGACCTCAGGAGAATGCCAGGAATTGCCCTTAGGCAACTGGTTCTCAATCTCAAGGAATTTCAAATTATTATATGTAAGTGTAATTACTGTACAACAATAATTTGATATAAAAATGTTCAACGGAATCTCGGTATTGGTTGTGATCTGAATGCGGATCAAAATTTTACAGGTAACTGGTATTTGCAATAAAGCCTCAACGTGTTTTGCTTCTCAAGGTTTAAATATTTTGTCAATACCCCATTTTTATGCTAAAATAAATAACAAAGTGTTAATTTTTTATTTCTGTACGAAAATCTTTTAATAGAAAAATTACTAATGGCTTATAATGAATTATTAATGTTTATTATTATTATTAGGTTTTATTATTAGGAATTATTAGGGTCAGTAAAATGACTTTCGGTCCCTTAGCGAGCCTAGCACCAAAAGGGCTACATATGTCTACCGCCTTCATTTCTTGGATGATGAAAAGTTTTCCGGTGAATTATTTTGGCTTTTTGATATTTTTAAGCTTATGCCCTTCTGCGAACAAAATTTAATTGTAACGAAAAAATATAGTCATTGGAAACCTTGTGTTTTAAATGAACCCGGTTTTTAAAATTATCCCTATGTATATGATCTGACGATCATTATTATGAAAATAAAATATTAGGGCTTCATACGAATAGCCCAATTCAACTGTCACTCACTGATTTCAATTAAACTTGGAAGAGTGGTGGAACATTTGAAAAATATTAGACCCGTATTTTTTATATTTGCCCTAACGGATTTTTAGGGGTATAAACCAGCCCTACCAAACCACAAGCAGGCTAACCAACCTAGCCCTGGAAATGGCAAGTTGAATCGCTTCTTTTCCTTAAAATAATTTATTTCTACTTCGTGAAATTATTTATGTATTTATCTACCTCTAACTAACCTTATATATTTGATAACATACACCCCACCCCCTAACCCTTGCAAAGCACCCCTACCAAACCACATAGGACTATAGCTTCTTCGATCATGAAAATACGCTACAAGTAATTCCTTCTTCTCAAAAGGAGTTTTCCTTTTTCTCAAAATGATTTACTTCTTGTGAATTGTGAAATTGAATTATTAAAAAAATGACCTAATCTTATTATTCATTTCTAAGAACAACCAATTGATTAGTGAATTTCTCAGCATAACCACTGTCAAGTCGTTGACGCAAAAAACGAGAAGATTATTTTGTTGCTCATACAGACTTTAAATAATAGGCGAGAGACTGAATTTCAAAAAAGACACTGGCTACCACGGAAATTCAAGAGAAGTCCCTGGAATTTTCGATAAAAACGGAGAAATAGAGAGTTTATCAAAATTGTATAGGAGAAGCTCGCTTTAATTTTTTATATTGTAACAGGGATTACAGTTGTTCGCCTGCTTAATTTTAGGGAAAATAGAGAATTTTTGCTTTTAAAAACGGGTCTTTAGTTTTTACTTTTGTTATTTAATTAGTAGTTCTTTTCTTCGCTGCGATAAGTGCCACGTATCAAAAAAAAATCTTATCGTGCAAATTAAAAAACAATTTTGAGTAATGTCTTAGAAAAAAACGCTTGCGTTACGGACATGCGCGCCTATTCGAAAGCGTCTCATTTTTGACTAATGAATCAATAAATTTTGACTAATTAATTGATAGATTTTTGAGTAACGAATTAGTAGTTTAGCCACCATCTGCCATGACGACCGGTGGTTCGCCACGTCTAGTGCTTGACTAATTGAATTGGTTAGAAGAAAGTAACCAATTGAATTAGTTATTGTTAACTTATTAGCAGTTACTCAATTTTTGATTCTACAATTAGTCAAATTTGACTGCTAATTGGTTAAATTCAACTAATTTAGATTAGGCGAGTAGGTTTAGAGTTTGGAGTTTGTGGGATCTGGGTGTATAGATTTGGATTAGGTGGGTTAGTCTGCTTGCGATTTGGTAGGGTGCTTTACAGGGGTTAAAGGGTTGAACTATATTTTTTAATCAAAAATGTAGGTTAGGAAATATATAATTAGATGAGCAAGTTTTTAAAGTAGAATTTAATTATATTAAGCAAAAAAAATCCATAAACTCGCCATTCCTAACTTTAGGTTTGGTAGGGTTGTTTTCTAGCGTTCAAGTGAGTAAGGCGGTAGGTCGTTACGTAATTCACCTGCTAGTGGTGTGAAACTCAATCATATAATGAAAAATTTACTAATAAAATCGTTGCTCCCAGGGTTAGGTGGGTTAGCCTGCTTGTGGTTTGGTTGAAGTGGTTTGCAGGGTCTATGAGGTTGGGTTTGTGGTAAAATATATAAGGTTGGTTAGAAGTAGATAATTACATGCGTAATTTTATTCAGTAGAATTAAATTATTAAGAAAAAAAGATTCAACTAGCTATTCCCAGGCCTAGGTGGGTTAGTCTGCTTGTGGTTTGGTAGGGGTATTTTCTAGCCCTGAAAGTCAGTTAGGGCTGATATAAAAAAACGTAGGTTTAATATTTTTCAATTTTGATCTGTTTTCAATGTTTTCAATGTTGAAAAATCGGCGACTGACAGTTGGGTAGGGTTAATGTTAGTATCTCTGATCAGACAGCGCTCGAAGTGATATAGCAATGGTGAAGAGACTGTTTGTTTGATCTTGAACCTGGACTTTCATTATTTTATTTCTACTTAAATTTATTAGCAATAAAAACAAAGTACTTATCTCTGAAAAAGCTTCAGAATTTATTCTGATTTGTTCGATTTTTGACGCAAATTTAACATCTTTTCTCAATTTATAAGTGGCACTTTAATTTCAGGGATAATTCTTTCTAAAATCCAATTTAAAAATGAAAAACTACAATATCCATACAAAGAATAAGCTTAGTTGTAAGTGCCTTATGATTATTCATTTTTAAAAAGGTGTGTATAATTATTGATTATTAAAAAATGTATAGCCTTATAGGCTAAATTATTCGTACAAATATGTGCAATAATTGTAACGTAAGAAGAGATCAAGTTAGTGCGATAAAGATTTGTTTTTCTCAAATCTTTGTTTAAACTGTAAACATAAAATGGGGACATAATATTTTAATTTAGCATATAGTACATTTCTGCATATAGTTTATTCTCAATGCAGAGGACACTTTCGAAAAAAGTACATTTAAAATAAATATTTTTCAACATGATTTTCTTCAGTCTTTGAAATTTCTATAATCTTTTAGAGCCTTTTATGACCTAAAATATTGCGAGATCCTTTAAATCTTTTGAAAATTTTTTTAAAGATCCTGAAAATGCCATGAAATTTAAAAAATACTTCGAAATATTTCAATCGCTGTCATCATTTTGTCAATTGATCCTCTTAGGATGAATTAAAAAAATCGCTTGAATTCAGTGGAAATGACGAAATTTAGAAGAATTTATGTGATTTCAAAAGGATTTTCATTTATTTTGTTAAGCCTTACTCTTGCCGCTTTAACTATATTTTTTCAACCTTCCCTCATCTTCTAAAAATGTTGAGGATGAGTTCGATTATTTTTCTACTAAAAACACAAAAATAGTAGAAACAAATGTTAAAACAAATAAATAAACGACATAAAAACAAAATCTTTTAGTTTATAATCTTGAATTCATTAAAAAATAAGTATAATTTCCACAAAAATATACAATAAATTAATGATAATTGTTTTCAGTCATAAATAAATTAAGTACGTATAAATAAATAGCAAGATGTAAATCTAAACAAAGATATTGTAAGCGTAGATGCAGTACTATTATAGAAAGAAATTTCAAGATCAAAAAATGCTGAAAACATTTTTCTTTGGCAAATATTTTTTTAAATTGAAATAATCAAATATTTATACAAAAGAAACAACTATTTTGATGTTTAAAGATTTTAAACATTATTGTTTAAATTTAAAATAACAATAATTAAAACAAAATATATTGCTGGATCAGATATTTTGTTTGAAAATCTAGAAAGTATTTTTTAAATTGCAAAAGTTCTTCCGAAAAATCAAAATGTTAATTTAAAAAAAAAACTCTGAGATAAATTAATGCTGATTTTAATTCTGTAAAGTTTATTTGGAAAATGTTATCAGGTTCGAAGGAAATTCAGGGAGAAACTTATATTATAATTCCGGCGCTCGATCTTTTCGATTTTTTCTGCAGTATTATTAAAAAAAATTTGTATGCAAATTTTCGAAATCACAAAGTGAAAGATAATCGATCCTCTGATTTCAGTTTTCTTTTTAAAATATACCTGTAATTCAACGGCTTTAAATTTAATGTTTTCACAAGCATTTAGATTGAAGTATACGAAGGATTTTTGTTTTATATATAAATGAATTGAAATATTTTATTGATTTGTTCAAAATGATATAATTTACATATTTTAACGTTAACATTTTAAACTAATTTAATAGGAAAGCCTCAGTCGTGACATAAGTGTAAACTTTCGAATTAATAGCTTTTTAAATGAACGCCCTTATTCAATTTTAAAATCTTTCTGAAGTATTATTTAAAATATTTAATTTTTAATCTATTTAATTTGGACATTGAAAAAACAAAACAATTTTCAATAGTAGACAATTTGAAAATCAATTGTCATAATTTCAGAGTGATAAATTTAAACTTTAAATGTTACAATTATAATTTTTTTATTTTTTTATTTGTATTTCGAAGGTAAGAGTATTTCATTTTGATTCTTACAGAAAACTTAAACGATCATTAATTTAGAGAAAAAAAAATCAAATAAGCTGGAGGTTCCTGAATGTTTCAAATAATAGAAAAAATTTTGGCGCTTCTCAAGCATTTTGAAATATAAGAGAAAAATTAAGATTTCTGGAAAGATTTAAAACGATTTTTTCTTTCAAAAAAGTACACAACTCAAAGCCAATCTTTAAAAATATTTTTTAACATTTCAAAATATTTAAAAAACGAGAAAAAAATCTCGAAGTCTTCGAGAAAATTTTGCGTGAGGTATAAAAATATGGGACCCCTAAAAAACCCCCGAAAAGGATGACTGAAAAATTCCATAAAATAAAATCTCCGGCACCTAAATAATTTTATGAAAATTGTATTAAAAAATACATTAGAAAACACGTGAGCTTTGAACGAAAAAGATGTTCTGCGTAAATTTTCTTCGAACCTACATAATACAATTTTAAAACAAACTCTGCAGGATTCAATTCAAATACGATTTATATCAAAATCCATATTATTTTATTTTTTCATTATTAAAAATTCAATTTTTTAGATTTTTTTTGTATTTTTTTAAAATACTATGCAAATTACCAAACGAAATTTTTCATCCAGAAATATATATTCGATTATTGTATTTTCAATGAATAAATAATATTGAATAAACAATTTTTTAATTGTTTAAATTCAGGAATTTTCTAGTTCGGATATTTTATAATTCAGCAATGTTCTTCTGGGATTTTTTTAAATTCGTTAATATATTATTGTCCGGAATTTTATGTTTTGTGAATTTTTCAATTCGATTTTCATATTTCGGAAAGTTCATTATTTGATTATTTTGCAATTTACGAATTTTACAGTGTCGGGAATTTCAGTTTTCGGGAATTTGAGAATTCCGGACAGAAAATTTCAGAATTATACAATATACGGACTAGACAACTCACTAATTTAAACAATTAAAAAAATAGTTAAAAAAAATATTTTTCTTAATGGAGTAATAAAATATTCGTAACAAAGAAAAAACTATTTTAATGTTTAAAGTTTCTGAAAATTATTGTTTGAATTTAAAATAACAATGATTGAACAAATGAAATTTTGGATCAAAAATATTGTTTGTAAATGTGCATTGTATTTTTATATATTGCAAAAAACGCTCACAAAAATAAAATTGTTATTAAAAATATAAATATATAAAGAGAAAAGTCGCCTTAAATCAGTCTGAATTAATTCCTGCGAAGTTTGTTTCATTTGAAGCTCACATTATTATAAAATTAATTTTTGTATCACATTTTTATGCAATCGTTGTTATTTTAAATTAAAACAAATATTAAAAATTAAACCTTGAACAAAATTTCTATAATAAAAATATTTGATGATTGTGTTTTTAATAAATGAATAATATTGATCACAAAACTGTTTTATTAATTTCTGCAATCCGGGAATTTTATAGTTTGAATATCTTATAATTTTATAATTTTAAAATATATTTAAAAGTTCTGAAAAAAAC
>NC_046658.1:146606078-146633045 GCF_010883055.1 Belonocnema kinseyi
ACCCTTGGTACAGGGACCCTCTATCCGCAACCCGAGGACGCGTTCGGTGGCTTTGTCATAGGCCCTTCGGTTTGATTCTAGAGGAATCGAAACCGAACCGAAATATATATATATATATATTGTATAATTTTTATTATAAATTTTATAACATATAACGTAAATCAATATCTCGAGTAAGCTGTATCTATTATAATAGTTTAAAGTTTATTTTTATCATATATTTTATGGAACATGATATTTTTTAGGAAATTTCTGACCACAAAAATAAAAATAAAAACTAAATAATATTAAAGACCTGTATATAGACAATATATAGAATGTAATTTATAAGAAATAATTAAGATATTAGTGGGAAATATACATAACCGTAATATAAATTAATCATCGGCTTTTATCTGTGGTATTTATTCAAATAACCATGTTTTGCAAAGTTGCGAGTGTAAAAATGTTTTAATTGGCAATTTACTGTCAATCCGAATGGTCCATGTCCGAGCTAAGTTACCATCAGCATGCTTCGAGGGGCCTACTGAGAGTTGCTTACAGCGCTCCAAGTGGCTGTTGGAAAAATATGTGCAAGTTGTGCCCGTGATGTAATAGAGAAAGGTGTGTTACCGCGCACGGCTAATGAAAAAAACTTCCGAAAATCCGCCATATTGAGTAATGAACCAATCAGAAATTTTTGCGGAAATTCAAACTTTCAGTACTATGTAATATAATTCCATTGGTATTTGCTGCCAGATTATTCAAAAGTAAAAAGTTATAAACAAATCATAAGAGTCCCAAAATATGCTTAATGTAACTTTATATATTGGAAACAATTTTTAATGAATTTCATGGTAACTTTTTATCAAGCGAAGATTTAATTTTTAAGAAGCTCGAAAAAAAATTTGACGAAAAGACGAATGAGGTATTTTAAATTCCTATGGACGCTTTCATGTGGTTAGTAAAAACTAGGACATACATCAGAGTAAGGGAATTGAAAAGATTAAGAAGAGAATCTAACCCAGTTATTCGCATCACTGCACGCACCGCAGCCAATAGAAAGCATAAATATGTTAAAAAAATATATTTCGTCTTATTTTCATTCACGAAATTCCATTCTAATAAAAACAGTTTCATTCTTAAGCTTAACACAACGATTCATACATTTTTTCTGCAAGTTTTGAGCGAATAGAAAAATATTACTTTATTTTTCTTGCTTTGAAATTTGATTTTGCGCAAATTCATCAGATTGGTGGATTCCTCAATACGACGGCGTTTTGGAAGTGCGCAGAACCGGGCGAAAATTCGTCTCCCACGGGAGCACACCTTTCTCTATTACATCTAGGATGTGCCCATTCCTATAGGCAAAGTGGTGAAATCATTTTAGTAGTTGCTACGTCCCCTAGATGGCGTGAGTGTGAGTTTAGAATTCCAAATGAACTTGAGCAGACGATGGAAGTTCTATCCTCTGTTCACGTAAGCTCAAGTTGACTGTAGCTGCAAGAATTTTTTTTTTGCTTAATGAACTTGGATTCACAATGGATCTTCACCGATAACACAAACTAAAAATTGAACAAAATGGAATCGGTCAAATGCAATCAAATGTTAAAGTCGGTTGGAATTGTTCTATCATAGAACGAACAATCAGATCTTAAAGTCTGTTGCAATAATTTTATGATAGATCGACGTCAACAGCCTTTAACATTTAATTGCATTTGATCGATGATAGATTTGATTTTGTTCAATTTTTGGTTTGTGCTGATGGTTGTTATTATTCATATATTTATTTCACAAAGAGAAGTGAACATAACCTAAATATTAGGGTGTGAAGAGAAGGGGTGTGGGTCGTTTCTGTAGACAATAGTTCTTGCTACGTCCCCTTGGTGGCGCTGATCTTGCATTTTGCCACGATTTATAAGTACCCCCTGAAATAAATTGGAGTGGGCACATCGTGATTTATCGATGGGACTTCGTGAGTGCTATCTGCAGGTGGCGGTGTGTAGAAGGGAGGTGACTTTTTTCAATGAAAATTTTTCGAAAAAGTATACACTAATTAATTTCTCTTTATGTAGCCACTTCTTATTAGTACAATGATTCTTTTTTGAATAATGGAGTTCCATAAGATATCGCTTGACAACTTCTGAAAGTTTTTTAAGTCGGTTGAGTTTTGATATTTTTTTGAAATATCTATATTTCATTCAACAATCATTGGATATCGATAAAAATGAAAGACATTTGAGGGGAAATGAAATGTTTTCAGAATATAATAGAATCAAACAATCTTTTCTATTTAATTTTGCCCGAAAAAAATTCCATTCTATATTTTGTTTATATTTTTCGTGAATTTCTCCTCTTTTAATTTGTTTCAAATATAAATAAAATGATTTCCTGAGAAATCAATATTTCAGATTAATGTGACCTCAAAATTCAACATGCCGTAATTTCGAAATTTTTAAATTAAGAAAATTTTTATTACTTTCAAATTTTTTATGCATATCTACTAAAGTGGGTATGACCTATAATAGTCCTTCAAAATAAATACCAACTTATTCCCAATACTTCTTTATAAATTCTTGAAAGTCCCTTTAAAGATTCTAAAAGCCATGGAAGTTTTAAATTGCAGAATATCTCGAGGACAAAATATTTTTTTTAGAGGAAATTCGGCGATACATGTTTTTGCGATTTGTGAAAAAATATCTTTGTACGTAGTTATGCGTATTTGAATTTTTGGCGTTGTTTAAAAAAATACCCAATTTTTTCTTTTAACATATATAACTTTTGAGCTAATGGAGATATTGCAAATTTATTTCCACTTTCTGGTGGAGTTTATCGCCTTATTTCAAAATCCATGAGAAAATTGAAAAAATGTTTGAAATGAATTGGCCCCGCTTTTTCTGAAAATACTAAAAGTCGATTTTCTCAAAAAAAACCACACTTATATTTTTTCCAATTTTTGGTTAAATTTGTACCATCATATGGAAAATACGTTGTGAGTTTTATGCCGGCTATATAACTTTTGTGGCCAAGATACTTTTTTTCCTTGAAAGCGAATTCTTGCATTTTTCTTGTGAAGAACAACAGATAAAAAAATGGTAAATAAATATTTTGCACAGTTAAGAACAATCTGAAAAATTTCAGATTTAGTAGCTGCCTAATTTGAAGTGGATTCAATCTATACAACTTTCATTTGCAAGGGAAATAGTACATACTACCGTCTAATTCAAGAAAAATGTTCCCTCTGTTTCTTGTTGTAGAGCTGATTTTAGAGTTCGTGTGTTTACATAATAACGACACAATTCGTCCTTCCGAAAGAACTTTTTTTTTCTGTCAGACCTATTTCTCCTGTCAGACCTGAACCTTCTAATGAGCCTCCTCTGCGTGTCAGGTCTAGGTCTCCTCCTACCCCGCATCGTTCTTTGCTCGTATTGGGTTACGAACCTGAAGAACTAAATTTTATTTGGCTTATTCCCCTCACAAACCCGCACCGGCTATTTGAAATTCGAAGATACACTTTTCCTGCTGATAAACCAATTCGACTGCGAGGACGAACGATTACAATTATTCGACCCATTCCAACCGAATAGTAGGATCAAAATGTTATAAAATGGTATAATAATTGTTTAAAAAAGGAGATCAAGCAGCAGTAGATAGGAAAAGATTTTTACAGGGTTTTAAGATGATAATTTGATGTTTGTTGTTTGTTTGTTTTCTGGCATAAAATCCATATTTACGGAATATTGATTGTTACTTCCAAAATGTGAAAAAAAAACTCTCTGAAGCCCCTCTGAGCTGCGAAGAGACGAAATTGAATTCTTCACAATCCCTTCAAGTAGAATTTCGATGTAGTTCCTAAACTTGTTCGACTAATCTTTCAAATATTCAAATGTTTTGTATTTCTTATGTAATTACAGCAAACTCTCGCTTTCAGTCACTCCATTCTCAGCCTTTCTAGAACTCCTAGCTCCCCAGTTTTTAGAATAGCAGGGCGAGGGCGTTTGCGACGTTATATATACCTATATATTACAATTAGACACGAGTTTGGCGGCCCTCACTGTTTACGTTTCGGTGCCTCCGAAATCAGTCCAAGGCTATTTTGAGGTAACCCCAATACTGGAATGAAAGCGATAGTTTGGTGTATATTAAAATGTACTAAAATATTTAAACATTTTTGATATCCAGATGGCACTTGTAAGATTTTAACAATAATTTAAGGATGATTATGATTTTTTCAAAAATTGTGTACTCTTTTTATTTGTAACATTTTTAAATGATGGACTACTAATTTTACACATAGTAGACAACGAATTTTTTAGTGGCTGACGGTGGGCGGGAACTTATCCATTATAGCTCGCTCAGCTGTTGTTTGTTCACCTCGTAGTGCTCGTCTGAGTGACAACCGCAGAACCCGCGCACTCCTTGCAGCTCCTGTTACACATACCTTCTGTGCAGAATCATTTCTTGAAAGAGCTATAGAGGAAGGGCTATTGAAGAGTTTCACTGTATTTATCAAAAAAGCTACATGTCAAATTTTCACAAAATTGAACATGTTTAAAAGGACACGAATATAATTACACGTTAGTGGAGTAAAAATGTTGAAATAAATCGTATTTTAAAAAATTAGTTTAAAGATTTTAATTTCTAGATCTTTTAATTTTAAGTAGTGTGTTTTGAAATTTTAATTTTTAAGTACTTTACAAATTTATCAATTTCTAATTTGTATGAGTTACAAACATAGATTCTTCAAAACAACACAATTCTTAATCGCAGATTTTAAAAGATGGTACTCAGTTTGTTCAAAGTTAACCAAATTATCTAGAATATTTAAAAAATGAAGGCAATTCCAAATTGGTTCAATATTAAACAATCGTAAAACTAAAACGTTGGAAATTTATTCATTAAATTTAATTTGTGTAAAATTTCGCCTCTTTTTAAACAAAATACATCATAGTTTTACCATTAGAACTTTTAAACTTTTAAAATCAAATCATTTCAAGTTGAAGCTTGATAAATTCAACAATTTTAACGGATTTAAAATTAGCAGGTTCATGATTACACAACGTCGACTATGATGCTTAACAATTTCTAATTTTAATTTAATAATTCTTCATTATAAATTCGTTATGATAGTATATTTTTGGTTTTGAAATTTTAAAAGTTATTAATTTTAAAACAATAAATTTCACAATTTTAATTTGAAAAATGTTTATTGATAAACAAAGTTTGAGATTTCGCAATTTTCAATACTTCATAGTCTTAATTTACAGTTTTGAATGTTTTATAATTATCATAGATTTTAAAGACACAAAATGCTTGAATCTTAATAGCTTTATGGCACTAAATTTAAAATTTGAAAACATTTCAGTATTTAATTTTTTAAATTCACTATTTTGAAGGACATAATGCAGAATTTTAAGAGCATAAATTGAAAAATTCTTCAATTGTAATTTTTCAATCTAAATCAGTTTAAATAGAAAAACATTTCAGTTTGGAATACATTGTACTGACAATTTCAAATACGATATGAAATAATATTTTTAATAATTCTATGTCAAACTGTGTCCTCGTAACGGATACTTTATTTTTATTTTTAACCTCCATGACAACAGTTTGTGAAAGCAACGGATTTAGTGGATTTAAGTGATAATTATTAAAGTGATAATATCGAAATAACTTCAAGAGGAAAGAACTTTACACTGATGTGGTGGCTGTAAACAATAGGGAAAATGTAAACCAGTCCAAAGTTTTGAAAAATATAGTGAAACCCTTCCATAGCCCTCCCTTCTATAGCCCTTTCGAGAATCGAAGCCGCGCCGCAGTAGGAGTAACAGGAGCTGCGCGGGATTTGCGGTTGACTTCCAGGCGAGCATTAAGGTGTGTACAAACAAAAGCGAAGCGGTCTATTATGAGTTAGTTACCACCCAGTGTCAGCCCCAAAATCGACGCTATAGAAGATTTTCACTGTAGTTTTAAAGAACCCAGATGCAAAAAACTCGAAAAAGGTATCAGATACGCGCGAAGGAACTCCAAATTATTTACCTTAGACTCTGAAGATACAGACTTTTCTTTCAGGTATACCACCGAGAAATCACCTTTTATTCTGACTATGGATTAAAATTAGGTGAAAATATCAAATGTTCTGAAGCCAACATGGCCAAAATATTAACATAATTTTAATTTACGATTCTATAAAAGTTGACTGTATATTATTAAAACGAAAAAGAAATTAAATAGAATAGTTAAATCAATTTTTCTAGGTCAGAATTCTTTAAACTTTCACTATTTTGTTGCGACTTATTTCATAGTTCCTATCAAGAATACAACATAATAACATTCTAATTTTACGAGATCTTCATTTTAATCCATTTTGTAACTCAATACTATTGTATTCATTTTACAAGGTCAATTTTACGAGGTGAAAAAAACTCCCTTTGGGAAAGACAGTTTTTTTACATATATGAGTAATTTGGGAAATCGATAAGCATCGGCAAGACCTTTTCCAAAAAATCATTTAACTTTGAACCAGATAGTAGTAGTTAGTCATATCTTCCAATTGAGGGACTTCGGTGCCTTGCTGGTTATTTGGCTTTACTCTCAGTTTACGGTAGAAACTTCTTTCATCTGTCTGAAAGTTTTGATTTTGTTCCCTTCGTGCATTTCTTTTCTTGTACCGACGCATTCTGGCAATAAGAACATCAATTCTCTGTCGTTGAGAGCCTAAAATTTTCTCCATTATTGCTGGTGTTAATGTCTCGATGTGCCAAGTGTGGATGATTTTAGTAACATGGTTTATCAGCTTTTTGGTTCTATTCCCTTTTTTATATTGAGCTAATGGACTAAATTTGCATCTTACTTTGCTGACATCTATATCCAGCCTGACATTCCATGGTTGTTTTCGATCCCTTGCTGAGAAAAGAACTGCATTTGCAGGCCTAATTTTCCGGTGCCACGTTCTGTCTAGATGTGCTATTAGTGCACGCAGATCATTTGTGATGTTCATTTTGGGCAAAAAATGCCTTTGTGTTGGTTCTACATATCATATGGTGCTGTTGGATAATCAATAGGTTCAGAAGAAACATCCATTGCTACTGATTGACCGTTTGACGCAGTTTCCTCTAACTGATGTTCATTGCTGCCGTTTTTTCTCGCGAAATCCACCTGTGGTTTAATCGCCATTACTCGGCCTTCTGTAACATGTAGATGAGTCTGGATGTCCTTCATTTAGCGATAAGATCTCTTAGTGCGACTTTTTGTATATAAGGATACTTTGCAGCAAATTTCGTTCTTAAATGGTATCCCTTTTCCATCTTCGTTTCAAACTTCGCACTTTTGTAATAGAGACGCACTAATTCCTGTTTCATTGTGATATTCCAATTGAACCTCTCCCGCGGTATTTCTGTTAAGACGGTTGGCTGCAAGTAGCTAACGCTAGCCAAATCATCATCAGCAGGCACAGTTGATATTCCACTGCTTACCGTTTGTCGCAGATGTTTTTGCTGGCCCGACGATCCTCGAAAAGCGACAAGCGTTTGTTATTATTTTGTTTTTATCAATCGTTTACTCGGGTAAACCCGGTTATACATCATAGCTACGGACTAATTCAAGTGACTGATAAGATTAGAATGTTATAAGTTAATTCAAATAATTTAATACGATGCTTGAAACCTCCTGCGATGATGTTGTAGGTATACAATCACGAGCGGCCGCGAGCTTTGGTGGTGACAATAGTCATCTTTGGATGCTTTCTTAGAGCAACCATCTGCCACTCCACGGGTTTCCAGTCGCTCGCCTCCTGATGGTCAAGAAAGTTTCTTACAATGCGAAAGGTGTTTAATGAAACCGCCTTCTGAGCTGCTGCCAATGCTCTACTGACTCATAAATGTTCAAGATGTTCATGTTCCTTTATGTGGTCTTAACCTCGTGCCTTAACTCGCTATAGTTGTGGATCTTGGTTGTATAGGTTGACTGCAAATTTCGGTTAAGTGGACAAGCAATGTCGATATTGCAAACTCTTCTACCTTTTTTTTCTCGCATCACGATGTCAGATCGATTGGCCCGGATGTAATGATCCGTTTGGTTAGTAGCATCCTAATATAAGATGTAATCTTCGCTTTCTAAATTGGGCATTGGAATGTATCTATAGAAGGGGATTCATTCTTTTCAGAGTCCTAGGTTTAGTGCAAGTTTTTGATGTATAATGCCCGCTACATCATTATGTCTGTGTGTATATTCTTTCTGAGCTATTACGCGACAGCCATTAATAATGTCCTCGATGGATTCGTTGGTATCTTTACATAATCGGCACCGGTCAACCACGTCTTGATGTTACACGTGTTTACGATAATTCCTGGGTGCTGACAACCTTGTACTGTACCGCAATGAGGAATCCTTCTCTCTCTGGATACAGAACACCCTTAGTGATCAGTTAAGGGCATGTGACACAGCCATATACCTATATTACCGATCTCACTTTATCAGCTCACTAAATATTTTTTTGAACCTAAGAACTTTTTTTGTTAATAAAATATCGAGCTGAAACTTTGGAAAATGTTGATAGTTGAAATATATTCTTTTACATCTTTTATTATTAAGCTTTGTACTTTAACGTCGTTTCTTTCGGCTCTTGCATTTCTCAAAGTTTGAGACCGATATTTTATGCATAAAAAATACTCTAATACATTTTTCCAAAGTTTCAACTTGATATTTCATTTACAAAAAAAATTCTTAGGTTCAAAAAAACATTCAGTGAATTGATAAAGTGAGGTCGGTAATATAGGTATTCAGCTGTGTCACATGCCCTTAATTCAAATTATTTAATACGATGCTAGAAATCTCCTGCAATAATTTTGTAGGTATACAATTATTATTACTAATAGTATTATTATTATTGTGGGTTGAGACCGTAACAGCCCCTGACAATTGGGTGATCCCGCTGCGTCCCATTATAAGTGTTAAGCGTGGCTACATAGCCCTCTCCTTAGGGAGGAGACCGCAGCTACGTTCTTGGCTGATATTTCAGACTCATTGATGCAGCGACTGCCTGTCAGTATTACACATTTCCCCGCAATCGCATGGCAGTCACATAAGGATATGAGTAGAAGTCTCATTATCCTATCCGCACAGACGAAAGAGAGGTTTTTCTTTAAGCCCTATCTTATGTCTGATCTCAGAGGTTTCCGTTATAAACATTTCTTTGAGGACCTTGACTTCATTCCTCCCGAGTTTGAGTAATTTCTAAGCTCGGTAAGAGTTTCTTTTGCCGCTGGTTTTGCTAGCCTATCTAGACTTGTAAGGACTAAAGGAATTGAGGACCCACCTGACCTTGGCTGGGGTAACATTCCCTTTGGCTACCCGCGATTTCGAGCCCAGTTGGGCCACAGGCGGCTTTGATTGCCTCGGTAGTGTCGTTTCCTTCTTTCCTACATTTGTGAAGTACGGAAGATGTGCCTTAATCAGCGGAGCCAAGTTATCCTCGTCAGACTCGGAGTATCCCCCGCCGGGAAATTTCAGAGTGCCGGAAATAGCATCTGGATTTCGAGAAAGCAGTTCATCCAGTCTAGCCACCTCTGCTCCTTTCTTGATAGCAGTGCAAAAACTGGTCCAGCTTTCATACAGATTCATCCCGAATAATCGTAAATAAGGTCCGTATTTCCTTAGCTTTGCCAGTACTTGCACGTCTAAACCTCTCTCTGTTTTCCCTGTGAAACTTTTCGAGTTTCACACTCCACCAGTATGTAGATTGTTATAGCTGTCCTATGGCAAGTAAGCCGATCCCATAACTAGCCTTTCTATTCATTTAAGATCCGTGACTATCAACATCAAGTCCCTAGAACATAGTGCAAGCAGCGGGGCCTGTGTGCTTTGCACTCATGCCACTTTGCAAACCTACAGATGCGCCTTTGCTGTGACGCAAGTTATTTTGGGTAATGGTTAGACAGGGAGCAGTCATTTAGGTGTGATCTCGATCTTCTTGTACACAGGCAGGCTCCTCCTGCCCCTGGCTGGCAACTTTGAAGTTGACCTTTCCAAAGTGATAGCATGGCCTGTTTTTGAGGACTGCAAGAGCCCTCATCTGTGACTCAGTAATTTGCGCAACTAAGAGATGTTTCATTTACCTAGCTGTTTCCTCTTCCTGAGGACTATCCCGTCTGACGATTCACAGAGGCGCTGTCTCAAGTGCGAGGTTTAATCATTCTAGCCGACATAGGACACAGAACGGCCTTCCAGTTTACCTGAAAAATACTCCGTAACCTGAAACATCTTCTGGAGCTACTCAAATCATCACTCGAATCAATTAAATCATAAAAAAGTGTAGTATCTTCTTCATTAGTTAAAGTTATAAAACTCTCTGAACCATTTTTTCATAACTAAAATATTTTATTTCTTTACGAAATTTTAACTAAAAATAATTTTTTACATTCTCATCAGAGAAAGTATTAGATTTGTGTAAAATTTTACCTCCCAGTTTTTGTCAAATGTCTACGTTTTGAGACACCCTAAATCCAAAAAACAGGTCTTTAAGAATGTGTGTGTATGTCTGTATGTCTGTCTGTCTGTGAACACGATAACTTTTGAAAAAATTAATCTATTAAATTTGCGCCTTTGGTACACTCGTTCAGTGTCCTAAACTAAAGGTCAAGTTCGTTAAACAGCTATTTTGGATGAAAATTCAAAAAGTAGGCATATTTTGAATATTTTTGAGACCGCTTATTTTAAATTTCCAAAATTCTCGGTACGGTTATTCATAGGATTAACAAAATTTAACAATTAATTCTAATTACTTTTTTTGAAAATTCAAAAATTACTTGAGGTATATCATTTTCAAAATCCAGACAAACTAAAATAAAATGAACAATTTAAGCCAACCAACGGATGATAAGAAAAAAAATCTGAAGAAGAAAAACGTTGGTCGTTCCATATTTTGGTCAAAAAATATAAATATAAATAAATAAGTCGCAAAAAATAATATTCTAAAGAAAAATATTAAATTTGTTTGAAAAAACGACACAAGGTATGAACTTAAATTACCAGACAAAAGTTGTTCGCCTGAAAAGATCTATAAATTTATTGCTAATTATTTTTCAATAGGATGAGTCGATTTTCTTTTAATCGTAAAACATAATATTAAAAATTAAAAAGTTAACTTTTTGGAAAAAACACAGAAAAGGCGAAAGAGGACATAGGCTCCTAAATAGGACCCTATATAGGTTCCTGTATTAGACCCTATGCAGATGCGCAGTAGTTTTTATTTCATCTTAAAAAACAACATTAAAAATAAAAAATTATAAAAACAAGGAACTAAGAATTAGTATGATTCAATTTTAATGCATATTATGAATTGTAATGATATACATTTATTGAAATGATACATGTTTCAGAGCAGCTTAGAATAAAATTTAAAGCAAAATAAGAAACAAATACAAAAATAATCGTGATAAATACAATTTGCTTCTTATTTTGCAATTTTTTAATAAGTAATCCCTGGCAGAGTTACATAAAAAATGTATTATAATTGATATAAAATTGTTATGTATTATGTAGAAAAGTTGACAGGTTGAAGAAAATCGAGTGCGAAGCACGAGATACGTGATGAGAATGTGTTCGTTAAAGCCAAAAGAGCTTTAACAGAAGAGAATTCACAATCACAAAATTACAGTGGTGTGTATTTTGAGTCTTAATTTTAAAATGTTTGCGTAAGAAAGTGAGAAAATATAAAGACCTTTTATAAGGATTCTTTTGCATTTTTTAAAAAACTAAGTATATTTCAGAATTTTCAATATCGTCATAATTTTTTTCATTTTGATATATTTTATATCCTCATATATTCTTGTACCTTTGGAAACTCTAAAACTTCACTTTAAAAATGGATTTGGACATAACCTAACCTATAAATCTTTTTAAAATTGTTACCTAGGCGGTTAATGTGGTAAGTGCGTATTGTTGTCATTTGTATGTATGATGTTAACTTTATACTCAAAAATGACAGATTGTGTTCTCTCTTGTAATCTTTACAGTTCTGATGAGACTATAATATTATAGCAAAATGCATTAATACGTTTCAAATAAAAACTTTTTATTTCTAAACCTTAGAACTGAAGACCTGAGGCAACAAAAAAAAAACCAACTTTATCATTAATTGGGTCTATATTCATCAAAAATTATAATAAATGTTTAATAACGATTTGGTTCGAGAATACCACATTATCTGATTAGAAAATAAGTCGTAATTCTCACTATTCCTTACAAAGAAACACTAAAATTCAATGATTTATCCTGTAACACTTATTAACAGTTTTATAAAAAAAAGAATTTATGAAATAAACCCTTTCTTCTATAATAATAAAAAACAAAAATAGTTAGATAATCAAAATACAAGTGATGAAATTTAAGTCTTCCTTAAATTCATGGTTTAACTGAAATAGTTAGAGGTTCTCTTAGAAAGTTTAATATTAGAGTTTAATTTAAAAACAGCCAAAAAATTAGAAAATTATTTTATAAATGAAAAAGACAAGACTGCAAAATTCAATTGTTGCTGTAAAATTTAGATTGTAGAAACATGTACGAAATGACGACATGAAAAGCGGAACATACGACGGATTGTGAAATTGTTAATAATAAAACTGAACTTTCGCAACACACTTGGATCAATAAGCATTTATTTAGTTTTAAATTACAATGATATTATAATACTAGCAAGCCAAAATATTTCTTATGGGCGAAAATTTCGCCGAAAAACGGTTTTTAAGTAATTTTAACCTACGTAACAAAGCTGAAGAATTTTGAGCGGTATAGTATTAATCACCTGTTCTCAATTTTTGATTTCTTAGGTGAGTCTCGATTTCGTCGTCTTTCAATTTATTCCAACGTCTACATGGCTCTTTCTTTACTTCCCTATGCTCTTTAGATAAATGGTTAAAATTTAAGAATTTTTCATTATATTAAAATCAAATTTAAAATCCTATTTTACGTCCAATAATCAAGTTAATTTTTAAAATTTCTAAAAAGAAAATCAAACATCCATTCGTTTGTTAATTTGCTTCGTAATTTACATTCCCATTCATGAGAGTGTAATGTAATCGTCCAGATTTTCAATCTCTGGTTATTAACGGATCTTTACGTTTCCGCACTCACAGAATCCAAAAATCATAAAATTTTATCGGTTTCTATCAGTCTCTATGTCTATATGTATGGTTACCTGAATTTTGTAGCAAATTTCAAAATTTTAATAAAAATTTTTCACAAGTTTTATAAAGTTATGTCAAATTTTCTGACACGCCTCAAAAAGAATTGCAGATTATCCTAATGACATTTTTATATTTGATAAAACTTCAAAAAGTTATATGCTTTTCAACATTTTGAAAATTTTCTAACAAAGGAAACACAAAATTTTGTAATAGATTCAGAAATATCAATCCAAATTTCTACTAGATCTGAAATGTATGTTTTTCGAAACTATTATCATGAAATTTTTTAATTAGACAAAAGTTACAAAAGTTGGATCACTTTCAAAAATATGCAATGTTGATGTTTTAAGAGATCCATAAGTTTAAAGCGTTATTTTTAGTAGATTTTAACAAAATTACTTAAAATTTAATATTATTTAATATTACTTAAAATTTAAGTGGACACGAATTATCAAGCGCCACAGGCGCGCTCAAACTTGGCGCGAAGCGCCGCGCGCCCAGCGCGCAATGGGAACGTGCCCGCGCGGCGTGCATATTTTTTTTATTTATCCCAGTCAGTTTTTCCATTAACTGATCAATATTTTTTTTAACATAAATCATTTCTATAAATTTTCTCATCCTCTCAGTCCCTTTATTATGCAAGATTTCAACATTATCCAAGGCAATTAAAAACTCCTTTCTCAGTCCTTGACGTTTTACTACAATGAGTTTACTTTTAAAAAAGTTTAAAGTTATAAACCTAAACCTGTTTTGTAGTTATTTGAATTAAGCAAACTAAAGATTAATATCCAAGAGTGAGAACAAACCAACAAATAACATAAAAACGATGTTATTTGGAAATATTTCCGGACAAATATTTAATTCAGTTTTTAAAAAAATGTTATTTTAAAGTGTAAAAAAAAAATTCTGGACTTCGATCAATTGAAGTGTACATCTTTAAAAAATAAAAAAGATCTCTATGATAGGTTATTACGGACATGGAAATGGGATTCATAACAATAGAAATTTAGTTATTCTTGAAGAACAGGGTACTTTCTTAATCAGGTGCAGGAATAATGCCGTATTTCCAACACACATTAAACAAAATTCAAATAAATTTGATGCAACTAATTTAAATTATAATTTGATTTCAAAATTTCAGAAAACTAAATTTAATTTCCAAACAAAATCTCCACGTTTAGAAACTAAAAATAATGTCAAAAATATTCAAAAATTAAGTCTGTTTTGAAAATTAAAATATCGGGTTTCAAAAGTGATATCTGATGGATCTATGAATAAGTTTTTTTTATTAACGGTTGAAATCTTTAAGGATGTTTAGGAAATTTGCGCTTTAGGTAACAAATTTATAATGCCCTCAAATGTCAATAATATTCCTATTATCAGTTTGGTTGTAAATATTGAAAATTCTTTAAAAAATATTGAAGAAGATTTAAAAATTTTTATTTAAGAAACTGTCACTCGAATAGTCTCACATCACAATATTAATAATAATAAATTCACAAATTTAGAAAAATCTGCTTGGTAAGTTAAAACAATTTTAAAAGTATCATAAATATTCAATTTTTGGGAAGGCTGATAAAGGCAACTTAACGGATGCAGCTAATAGAAATGGTTTTAATAATACAATTAAAAACATTCTTAAAAATGACGTAGCAGTCGGTTCCCCCACTTAAAATTTATCAAATTATATTTCAAATATTCTAAAACCCGTTTCTATTAACACTACCTTGTTTGTCAAAAATATTTGGGAACTAAAAGATTGTTTTAAAAAATATCAATGTAACAAAAACTTATTCAATATTTTATGTACACGCTGTGTCCTTGTTTGACAGCATCCGAATAGATATTGCTTTACATTGCATTGAAGAAAAACTTAAATTAAATAATAACTTAACAAAAATAACAAAAAAATCAATTCTACTAGCTACCAGAATGATCTTCAATTTTACTGTTTTCCCTTTAACAATAAATTTCATAAACAAATTTCCGGTATTCCTATGGGCTTATATTGGTCTATAGTTTTTTCTGATTTGGTTTAAGAAGGTATTGAAAAACGTGCTCTACAAATTGTTAAACGTTATGTCGATGACATTTTATCTATTGTGACTACCGAAAAGATTGAATTTTTGTTAAATTTATTTAGTAGTATATAGGATTGTATCAAATTCACCCATGAATGCGAGATTAATAATGTTATTAACTATAATTAATTAAAAATTTAAAACATTTTAAATGTTGATTTATCAACAAATTAGTACAAAGAACAGTATATTTTGATACAAAATTAGTTTTATTAAAGGTTTAGTAGATAGTGCCCAGTGGGTACAGAATTTAGCGACGTCTATACGACACCGTAACGACATATTTACGACAACATTACGACATCCTATGTCCATGACGTTTCGGTGTCTTTGCGATATCGTAAAGACATCGTTAGGTCATACGACTCATTTACGACATCGTAAAGATACCTTAACGAGATGGACATAGAACATCATTAAGTTGTCGTAATTATGTCGTAACGATGTCGTAAAGACTTCACCAAATTTTGTGCCTAATGGGAGATATTTAAATTTAATTGATATCCTATTTAAAAAAGAAAATTTTAATTAACTAAAGACAACTTTAGTTTTTAATGACTATCAGCTTAAATAAGTTACCGACTTTATTACAGAACCCATTTTTGAGATTTACAATAACATAACAAAAATAGAGTGATACTAACAATGGATTTAATTTCAATGCTGCCTTACCTTACTTTCAGGGTCTATTTACACGATTAACGAATTTACTCAAGAAATTTGACATCAACGTTTATTTTAAAAACACGAACACTTCAGATAATTATTTGTTAAAGAAGAAAGTCACAAAGGAACACCCAAGAGATGGTGTATTTGGGAATTTTGATATAGGGTTTGCACAACATTCTTTGCTTTTTTATCATTCCTTTAATTTTATTTTAAAAATATTAAAATATTAGCTACAGAAAAGAACACTTATCAACGACGTATTATTGAGTATCTTTAAACTGCCAAATTCTGTCCACCTTCCTAATCTGCAATAAAGTTCCTTTCTTGTTTAAAAAAATGGGACATCGTTTTTATGTTTTTTTGATGACTTGTTTTAAATCTTCAACGTTAATCTTATGTTTGATTAATTCAAAAAACTGTTGTGCAGAATTCTTGAAAATAGAATCAAGTATCCAACTATCAAATTTGGAGAACCACTATAAAATGATCATGTTGAAATTTAAAAAAATCACAAATAAAGAAAAACACTTTCTTCTCCAAAAAAAGAAGAAAGTAATTCTTCTTCTTGGAAAATAATAAAAAAGACGTAAGGAAAATGAAGAAAAATGAGAAGGTAACCAACCAAATCCCCTTTCTCCTCTTCTTTATTTATTTTGTCTTTTTTTTATTATTATCAAATCACAACAAAAAACTTCTATTCAGGAAGATAGCATCGTGGCCTTGGTACTGTTTTTGTCTGCTTGGGTATAGTAAATCTTTTTTTTAATTTAATTTTTAATTTTAATAAATATAAAGGAAATGAAAAAGAGAAAGAATATGATTTGGTTGGTTGCCTTCTCATTTTTCTTTCCTTTTTTTATTTATGTCCAAGGAGGAAAATTATTTTTTTTTAGGAGAAAAATGTGTTTTTTTTTCATTTGTGTTTTTTTTCAAATTTTAACAGGAACATTTTACGGTGGTTGTCAAAATTTGGTCGTTTCATTTTCAGGAATTCTGCACATCTCACATAAATTTGTTTAAATTTAAGTCAAATAACTAAACAACAGGTAGAGAAGTTTATATTCATCTAAGAAATAAATTATCATGATTGTTCTTTTTTAAATTACAAATTGTAAAATATAATTCTTTAGTTTTAAACCGTTTTAAAAATGTACGCATTATATCAAAATATCAAGGATTGAGAAAGTCTCAATTTTATTTTAATTTAAGTGGACCGTAAGACATACAGAAAAAATTATGATTTAAAATTCAAAAATTCGATCAATTTGAATTTTTCTTTCCATACTTTATTGATATTCTTTCAAGGAGTAGTAGCATTTCTTATTTTAAAAATATTTTATTTTATACCGGATCATTTCATCTCAAGGATTTTTTTTTATGAAAAAATTCATTCATTCAACAATTTTTAAACAACAAACCTAAACACAAATTAAAAGCATTTCTTTAAATTTTTTCGCTGCTTGACTGAAAAATCTTTCTTCGTTAAATATTCAACTCTTGTTTTGAAAATCCGTTTATCCGGTTTGAGATTTGTCATTTCAGTTTAAAATTAATTTTTAAATTAATATCTATTTTAATTTTGTTTAAAAATGTATCTGCTTTAGTGAAATTTTAACTTTTTGTTTGAATAATCAACTTTCTGACAGAAAAGCGATAAGGCTTTTAAAAGCCTTATCGCACACATTCGTCATACAAATATGGGAATTACTTATAAGCTTAGAAGCGATAAGGTTAGTGCAATAAAGATCTGTTTTTCTCAAATCGTTGTTTAAACTGTAAGCAGAATATGAAAATTAGCTACGTGGAATATTAAGTCCGAAATAATATATATACCTGTATATATTTCAAGACTGTCATCAATTGTAATTTAGTCTCAAAAAAATGAAGATCACCGCTGTAGCGCTATTCTTCGCTTATGTCGTTATCTTTAATTCTATGAGTAAGTACATGATCAAATAATATCTCTCATACATTGTTTACCCAAAAAATATTAGTTTTTAACGAAAAAGTTAAAATAAAGTAAAATTATTACATTTTTAACTAAATACATCATTTCCTTTTAGGAATAATAATATTATATCAAAAAAGGTGAATTTTCAACCTAATGGTGCTTAACGTAAAATGATGAATGTTTAACCATAAATCTAAATTTAAAAAAATAGTTAAACTTCAACCCGTAAATTATTATTTTAAACCAAACAAGGTGAATTCTCAACAAAAGATGTAGTAGCTATATTTGAACTAGAAATAATTTTATTTTAAATCAAAAATAAAATTAATTAAACATTACAATCTTTTGCTGAAATTTAATTTTTTTGTTTGAACATTTATATTCGTCGTTTGATTCATTCACAGAAAAAACTAAGAATACGGTAAATAGATTTACCGTCTCTATATTACTGTATAACAAAGATTACAAAACACTCTATGTACACGTAACATGAATTTTATTATTTATTGAAGCTGTTATTTAAATTTAGCATCAAAAAATTTTTCATAATAAACAATGATTATTATTTAAATTAATTATTAAAATTAGAAGCACTTTTTTTAGTTACTTATCCTTGTTAGTGTCCAGAAGAGACCAGGTGAAATGTATAATAAATATGCTGCATTATTTGAGAAAAATTTTTCCTTTTCTTTTTCTCTTCACCTGTAACGTCTTGGGATAGCCTTTTGAGGAACTTTGTTACTTTATTAAGAATTTTTTAATTTCTGAAAGAAGCACGATATGTAGGACAGATTGTAAAATAGACATTTTATATCAAATAAATAAATAAATAGTATTTTACTGACTAACTGGAAACTATTTCGATAAGTCACAAAAACCCTAAAATTTTCAATTATTTTTTTAACAATTACTCTTTGTTTAAACAATTTATTTCTCACCTATTAAATAGTGAAAAGTCATTATTTTTCGGCATAAATGATACAATTGATGAATTTTCAATGATAATATTTCAAACTTAGCATATTTTGAAATTAATTATTTTCACAATTTTTTTTAACAATTTTTTTCGAGTCAATCGTTTAAACAATTTTTTCATCATATAAATCGTGAAATATGCTCATTTAAATTAGAAATATTATTTTGAAAAAAATATGGGATTCATTTTTCCCATAAACAAAAAAATTCCGAAAGGAGGTATCGACCGCAAAAAATCGAAAGTCTAATTTTTACAGATATAAATTTGGACACACCATTCTTGCACTGATTACTGTCTTTTTTTATTAATCTGAAAACCTTTAAAAAATGGAATTTCTAAAAATTACAAAAAAAATTTGTTGCTAGATTAAAAATAGTTAAAATTATTTTGTACAATTCGCTTGTCATAAATCTCTTGAAAATTATAATAGATTTTAATTATCTTAGAAACTCAAAATCTGATAAAAATTGTAAATTATAAAATGATTATACTATTCAATATTTTTGATATAGAATGACCATTTATAATGATTTTCAATTTCCTTTTTTAACTGTATCATTATATTCCAAGTAAAGATTATATACTTTGCCTGCCTCGTGCTGGGCATTATGCATAATGCCCAGAGATTATATATATTTCCTAGGCAAAGTATATAATAAGTACATTCAATTAGATACTTTGCCTGAAGGGTTAGGCACTATATATAATGCCTAGGTATTATATGTAATGCCTGGATTTTATATTTTTCCTGTAACATATATACTTCACAAGATTCCATTTTTATCGCTCTCTGCCGTATTTTTGATTTTCGAAGGCGAAATATATATTATCTTACAAACTCGAAGCTTTTAAAATTTTACTACATTTTCGAGAGAAAAAATTCTCCTAGGGAGAAAAATAAAAAATTTCCGAAATATCAGGTGTTTCTACCACAACTAAATTTATGTAGAATTAAATGGAAAAGGCAAAATATTATTCTATTTCCATTATATTTTAAACAATGCAAATTTACCAATACTTTCCGACTTTTCCACAGGAATATCATCAGGTACTTCGCCCAAAACAAGGGACTTCCTGGCAAATTTTGGGAAAAGTTACGAACATGTGAATCATCAAGGTAACCTTAGTACCAATACAAATTTAAAACCAAAGGGTTTGAAAAAAGTACCAAAAGCTGTGTTTGCGTAGACTGACCCGTTCCATTGCATTTTACAACAAAATGTTCAAAACCAAAATTAAATTAAATTATTATGATCCTTCTAAGAACCCGGATTTTTTTTTAATAAAGGCCAAAAAACCCAATTCTTAAGGTTGTATCTGTACTTTGAAACCTATTAATTTTACAAAAAATTAAAATAATAAAATTGAAGTAAACGCAGTTTCGAGTGATTCTAAAAAAACGCAATGATGTAGCCCCCATAGGTCATAAATTATAGCAAATTACTCGTGTTCAGTTTTCTCAAAATACTTTACTTCTCCGTAAAGCTACATCAGTGGTAAAAGAAAAAAAGCTACAGGGAAGAAAATTCTGCATAAATCTTAAAAAAATATAATCTTCTATTCTTCATAGATCAGGAGTTATCACTTAAAAATACATTTTTTTTTGATATTTTGAACTATTTATAGCCATAAGAGTTTTTCAAAACTACTCGTTTTGTACATATCCTACAGAAAAGCGTCAAAAAAATAAATTATAGCGTACCAAATCTCCATTCTGTGCATATTTGATGTATTTACTTTGTGAGAATTACTTCTGGAATATCTATTTTTGAAATTACCCCATCCTGGATGTAAAGTAACAGGTAGTTTTTTTAAATGTGGGTTTCCCAATAAATCAGTTAATTGGTATTTTTTAAAATTAATTTTGACAAAAGATATTTTGACAATGATTTTCGCAAAGTAAGGTAAACGTTTCAGTATTCGTTACCTTTGTCCCAGTAATCTTGATGCCAATTTTCTTGCTTTTTATTTAAATTAAATAAATTCAATTTCTATTGACTATCATAAAATGCTAAAAATAAGTGGAATCAACAATCAACTGTCACTTTAAATATATATTTTTAAGAATATATTCAAATTATAACCAAGTTTCATGATTATTGGGACCATGACGATTTCTGGGACTTTCAAATTTAAATACATTAGAGATGTACACAAATTATAGAATGAAGCGTATTATCTACATTATTGTTAAACAATTGATTGTTTTTTTAACAAAAAAGCAGAAAAAGTGAACTATTGATGAACTACAAATGCATGCATGAGACCAAAATGCTCCAATACGGTCTTAGTACATTTTCCAGTATACAGAGCTTTCCGAATGGAAGAAGTGAAAGTTTCGTGATCACAACTCGTGACCTATACGAGCTAAAATATTGTATTTTTGTATTTTACGCAGAACTCAATCCTCTATAATTTATTTCTTTAACATTTTTCTGTAGGATGTGTATGAAACAAGCAGTTTTGAAAAAACTCTTATGGCAATAAATAGTTCAAAATAGAAAAAATTATGTTTTTTGAAGTTAGAACTGTTGATCTACAAAAACTAGAAGATTATATTTTTTTAGACTTACGCAGAATTTTCCACTCTGCAACTTTTTCTCTTGCACCACTCATGTAGCTTCACGGAGAAGTGAAGAATTTGGAAAAAATGAACACGAGTAATTTGCCCTGAAAAATAGGTTTGTGAAATTAATAGGTTCCAAAGTACAAATACAAACTTCAGAAGTAGGTTTTGTCGGGTATTAATTCTAGAAAACTTGGAATTTTAGTCAGGAACCCTTAATAAACCGTTCTTGGCAGAAACAATTACTAATAAGACTACTAATAATTTTTTGCTATACGAAATATTCTACGTGCATATAAACTTGTTTCCCTTATTTTAAAGAAAAAGTTTTCAAGCGAGTATAGCAGAATCGATTTTTTTTTCATTCAGCAACTTCAAGAATAATATAATCCCCTATTTCTTGTTGTAGAACTGAGTTCAGAGTCCAAGCGTTCACATAAGAGCGACAATAGTCATTCTCCAGAAAAAACAGTTTCTCCTGCCAGACGTATTTCTCCAGTCAAGTCTGATCTTCTTGTTGAGCCTCCTCTTCGTGTCAGGTCCAGGTCTCCTCCTACACAGCCTCGTTCATCTCTCGTATTGGGATACGGACCTGAAAAACTGAAATTTATTCGGCTCATTCCCCTCACTAACCCGCACCGGCAATTTGAAATTCGAAGATACACTTTTCCTACCGATAAACCAATTCGATTGCGAGAACGAGGACTTACAAACTTCCGACCAATGCCAACTGAAGAACGATATGTTTTAACTACATCCACTGGATACATCCTAGCTTTATTGGATCTTAATAATAGAATTCTTCGTGGAATATACACAACAAAATATGCTTATGAAATACGAGTGAAACTAAACATGTACAGTGGCGCTGTTGAGAATATGACCTCAGAAGAATGCCATGAATCTCCATTGGGCCGCCAACGCTTAATCAAAAATAATTTTCGAATAACAATTATAAAAAACTAACCTTCACAATATTAGTTTTATTTAATAAAAGCTGAAACTAATTAAAGATAACGTCTATCATACGCACTAGAACTAAAATATTATAAAATGTCACCATAATTATCAAATATACAGGAAAACACGCTCCAGTACAAACTGAAGGATTTATGAAAGTTTTTGTTATGATAATAAGATGTTAACTTTTTGTGTCCCTTGGTATAAAATAAATATTTCTCTAATAATAATTTTTATTTCTAAGTTGGGAAAAAATTGCTTTTAAGTTCCGCTAGAATTCGACTCAGGTGTTTTGAATTGCCGCTCTGATGTTTTAACCAATAAACTACGGAGAGGCGAGACTAACTTCCTCACAAACCCTCCGACTTAAATTCCGACGTAATTTCTTATACTGGTAAGATTAGTGTTTCAAATCTTAAATCGTTTTAAATTTTTGAAATGATAGCTTCAGATTGCACGGTGTGAACTCGCAAAAGTGGGTGACTCTTAGAGAGTTACTCTTGGAGGGTCACGTTTCGAAGTTAACGCTCCTAGGGTAACGCTTACTGCTCTCTATCTCTTCTTCGCTTGTCCCACTGATTGGCTCTTTCATTTGGTCTCCCTCTTTACCTTGCTTCGCTTTTTCCACTTTTCTCCCTCTCTCCACTCTCTCTCTCTCTCTCTCTCTCTCTCTCTCTCTCTCTCTCTGACTCTCGTCGTTTATATTTGTACCGCGAACCCTATTTTAATATTTTAATCTCCTAGGTAATTGCCTATTTCATTCTATTTCAATCTGTTCGTAAAGCTTTAAAAATTTTTCCTTTTTCACTCTGCTTTTTAGATATATTGTCAACGTAAATTTTATTTCCTGATACCCTACATTCCTTCTTTCTTTGACAATACATGAGTCCGGGATGTTTATGTTTGACTTTTCTAAAGATTCCTTCACTTTTCAAGAATACCCAAAGATTAGTTCTATCTACGTTATCAATCGCTGTTTCCTAATGACATGATGTTTTTGGCATAATTTCACAATGGGCATGCTAGATCTTTTCTTCTGTTATTGGAATAACATTAATAACACAGGCCAACATGGTTTTGTTGTTAAAAAGTGGAAGGTCATTTCCGAAGTAATTTTTTCCGTAAAATCCGAATCCAGGGTCAGAACTGGCCCATAACGTCCAAATTTTTAGATATTTGAGGTTATATACCTATAAACTGGCGTCGGAAATGACTTCGGAAATGACCCTTCACTCTGTAACGGATCAGAAGGCATTCAGCACGCGGAAAAGTGACAACAAAAGGGATCAATATTGAAAAAAGGTTGAGAGGCAGAGATTAAGCGCAGATAGTTTTGGGTCAATCGTATCATTTATAAATAGGAACACGAATAGGGCAAAAAGGAGTAGCGACGAAAAGAAAGAAATAGGATCCTAGCCTGGGACAAGGGGAAAGACCAGGACGACGTTGAACATAGAGGGACCGTAGAATTTGAAATGTGAAAATTGGAGGATTACCTGAACGGAAAAAGGCAGAAAGAAAGAGGAGAGAAAATGAAACGAAAAATTACGAAAGGAAAGACAGAGCTTAGAGAAGAGATGCGAAAATGGGAAGTGGTGAGAGAAAATGTAGAAATAAGGATGTAAACTTTACAACAAAGATTAGAAGAACATGATGAAATAATAAAAAGGTAGAACATTAGGAAAGCAGAATAGTAAATATCAAAAAATCGAAACGTGTGGTCAGAGAACTAAAGGATGGATGCTAAAGTAGAAACTTAAAAAATTCAAAGTGTAGTAAAGTACAAGAGAAGAGGAAAAAATTGCATTCAAAGACTAAAAAAATGGGAAAATCAGGGAGAATTTATGAAAAGCAGAGGCTGGTATATTGGGACCCATACAGAATAGAGGCTAATTTGACATGTGTGGAAAGGAATATGCAGTATAAGCTACAGAAAATAGCAAAAGAGAAGAAAAGTAAGGCAAAAAGAACGTGTTTTAAGAATTTCATAAAACATCTAGACGAAGTATACTGGCATTGGGATTTAAAAAGGAAAGAGATAGTGAGAAATAAGAATATAATAATAAATAGTAAGAAGCAAAATGAGACGAGAGACAGATCGTGTAGTAGTGATGATAAAAACGTGGCTAGATTGAAAGGGAAGGGAAAAAGTAAGGGGAAGGTTACCAAGAGGTAAGAAATGGCAATTTTAAAATGCAGAGAGAAAATAATAAAAGGTAGAGTAACAAGCGGAAACCGTATGGAAGGGAAGAACGAACGTATAACAGAGAAGGTAGAGAACGAGTGATATGCAGGAGAAAGCAGACAATCTCAAAGAAATAATGGGAGAAAATAAGGAAGGGATTAGCTTCATAATAGGTGAGAATTTCAATGTAAGAAAAGGAAATACAGGAGGAAGGAAGTGGGGAAGAAAGAGGGATAAAATGCAAAAATAATGTACTGAATAGGGACGGAAAGCAGTTGCTAAAGACCTTGGAGTAGTTGGGATGATTCATCTTAAATGGAAATATAGAGAGAGATGAGGAAGGAGAATCTACACGCTCAGGAGGAGAAAAGGGAACAGTTATTGATTATATAATGGTGGATGATGAGGTAAGAGAGAAGATCAAGGAACCAGAGGTGGGAGATTATACTGATATGAATCAATCTATCTTAGTAGTAACATTACAGGTAGCTAAATTCAATGACAAAATCGATAAAAAGTAAGCAAATGTATGAACAGCAGAAAAGGGGGATTGTTCAATGAAACAAGCAGAGCAGTTTGGGAAAAAGGTCCGAAATATCAAAACGGTAAAAAAAAATTTGGACGAGAAGATCGAAAAAAATAATAGGAGAAATAAAAAGAGGATTAGAGGTCTCAAGCTAAAAAATGTGGTAAAGAAAGTAATTGAAGTGGCTGGGATGAGGATTGAGTTGTATAAAAAAAGAAAAAGGAAGATAATAAAAGGTTTTTAGGAAGATATAGAGAAGACTACGTCTGAAGAAGAGTTCTGGAAGGTAGAAAGTGGAGAGAGAGAGAGAGAGAAAGAAGAAAAAGAGTTAACCACAATATTGAAATATTAGAATGCAAAATATATTTTATCGATTTGCCAGGAGGAGTAGCGAGATAAATTAGGAAAGAAGGAAAAAAGGTAGAGAGAGAGAGATGAAGAAGAACACATAACAATGGAAGCAATAGTCAAGGTGTTAGTTATAATGAAAGATGGAAATGTACCTGGTATGAATTAGATTCCAAATGAAGTCTGAAAATATGGGTAGATGGAACTAAAGGTATGGGCATGAATAACGTACAATAGGGTATGGAGAGAAGAGGGGTGGCCAGGATTATGGAAGGCAGGAGTAGTGGTACACATAGCGAAGAGAGCAAAAGAAAGAAGGTTTAAGAGTATAGGAGTGTGACGATGAAGCTAACGTTGTATACATTATATGTTACTGTCTTGTCTGAGCGATTAAAGAAAGAAGTTTAGAAAAAAATAGATATACCCACCCAATCAGTGGTGGTTTAGAAAAGGAATAAGGGTGATAGAAAACATATATGTTTCAAATTATATGATAAATAAAAAGATTAAAAGGGAGAAAGTGGGAATGATAGCAATGATCGTTGGTATGGATAGTTGGTATGGTCCACATTAAGTTATGGATCGGAGATATGGGGATAGAAGGAAAGAAAAGAGATTAAGAGCTTCAATGAAAGGCATATAAGGTGGACACTGGGGGTAAACTGAAGGAATGGATGAAAAGTCGATGAATGAGTTGTAGGCGGCTATAGGGGCGAATGAGAAAGAATGAAAGTAGAAAAATGAAAAATTGAGCATGAGATAGAAGAGAAGTGAATGTGAGGAAAAAGGAAATAGAATTCGTCTAGATTATTTCTGCTTATGATGCTTATCAAGGAGATAATTCTGTAAATATTGCAGTTGCTTCTACTATCCTTGCCCTTATATATCGGGATGACAACAGCCTTTTTTCAGTCAACTTGAACACATTTCAGTCATCACCAGAAGCCTCATCATTCTTTATGTTCATTGTTTACGTTACGACCCCCTCACCCCGAAATCAGTCCAAGGTTATTTAAACGCAAACCACGACACTGTACTGAAAGCGAGAGTGTGCTGTATTCTAATTTTTTTTATTTCTTCCCTATTATAATTTTATAGTCTAATTCCCTCGTAATCGCTAAGGTGTATAGTATTCAACTTTCTTAGATACATTTGCTTCTTTTCTTTAACGTAACCGCAAATTTTTTTATTCTATCTAGCATCACCAGTCATTCCTGTTAATTCTCTATCTTAGTCGCGTCAGTTTTTTTCTTTATAATTGTCCTTTTTCTCTATCCCTGACCTGAGGTAATATTTGTATATAATTTACACACAAACCCAAGACGACTCTCTCGGTTCCAGTTCTACTTCCCCTCCTCTCCCAACCCTCCCTTATTAACTGAAATTTTTGGTGGGACTGACGTTAGAACTACAATCTCCACTTAATGACAATTTGATACCTAACTTTGACATGATTTCTACTCAGAAAATAAACTTATTGCATAAAGGTGTTAGTTGGGCGTATAATCTAAACAATGAATAATACAAACTACAAAATAGCCT
>NC_046658.1:146633145-146635034 GCF_010883055.1 Belonocnema kinseyi
CCCGAAACAAAGAAAAAGGGATGCGAAACTAAAGACATAAAAAACGGCGTGTTGAAAGGCGGATTTGAAATATGGTCAGAAGTAGACTGTGAATCACATGGTGAACAAGAAGTAGGTCTCATTTTAAATGAAAGAGCAAAGCAGCATCTCGGAGACCATGGCTTCGTGTCTCCTAGACTGCTGTGGGCTAGAATGAAAGTAGGAATGAGAAGACTATTTATTATAGCATGCTACGCGCCGGTTGATAGTGATCCTAGAGAAGTAAAAGACACCTTCTGGGACACTTTAAATGACACAATAAACATCTGCGAACATGGGGAAAGAATAATTCTACTAGAAGACATAAACTATTAGGTGGGCATCCAAAATCAGGATACAGAAAGAGTATTAGGTAATTTTGGGGATCCAAGGACAAACTATAACGGAGATAAATTAGTTATTCTATGCTTAGAAAGGGGTCTGTTTATTACAAATACTTGGCTTAGGTATAAAATGATCCACATGTACACCTGGTCGGGGTTGGAGAAAAAAGAGACCCAAGAAAGCAGAACAAACGCGAATCAAAATTAAGAACCTACAGAAACCGGATGTGCGAATAGATTTCTAAAATTAGATAATCGAAAGCATAGATAGGGCAACATGGGAGGACCGTATAAAAAACAAAGATTTAGAGGGCGCCTGGACAACGTTACGGGATATCCTTGTTAGATGCACGATCGAAGTGTGTGGTACCGCAGTTGTAGGAAAAATGTCTGGTGATGCGTGGTGGAATGATGAAATTCAGGCTGCCCCAAAAAGCAAAAAGAAAAGCGTACAAGAGAACTTTGAACATCGCAGGTCTTAGCAATGAGGAAATAAGTAGACGTAGAAATGATTATAGACGCGAAAACAGGATACTTAAACGATTAGTTAAAGAAAGTGAAGATACAATTAGAGCAGAAGAAGAGATAAAAATACAAAACGACTTTGAAGGAAGCAGGAAACTACTTTATAAAAAAATGAAAGGAAACAAAAGTACAGAAATTGGTTAACATGAGAATTAGTAGGGGGAAATGGTATATGATGCAGATGGAATACTAGAGGCTTTTAGACACTATTTTAAGAGACAATTCGGAGATGAAGCTATACGACACCACAACGGCGATGTTGAACACGATGCGTTGGAAAACTCAATTGAAAATGTCTGTGTCACTGAGGTTAGGGATATAATTAGCAACTTGAAATACGGTAAGGCTGCCGGGGTAGACGGTATTAACGCTGAAATGTTTAAACACGGTGGTGAGTACATACCACATAGAGTTTGCGAATTGATAAATTTATGTTTCGAGATGGGAGACGTCCCAGACGATTGGAAAGAAGCGATTATCGTACCAATATACAAGAGAAAGGGAGATAAAATCGAGTACAATAATTACAGAGGGATTAGCTTAATAAGCACCGTAAGTAAAATATATTCAACAATACTTATTCGTAGGGTAATGAAAATAACAGAAACAAAGATTTGGGAAGTCCAAAGTGGGTTTATGCCAGGAAGGTCATGTGCGGATCAAATATTTAGCTTAGGGGCATGTGACACAGCTAAATACCTATATTACCGACCACAGTTTTTCAGTTCACTGAATGTTTTTTTGAACCTAAGAACTTTTTTTGTAAGTAAAATATCGAGCTGAAACTTCGGAAAATGTATTAGAGTGCAATAAAGTACGTTTAGGTACTGAATTTTGGTAGAAACTTCACTGAAAATTATTTCATCTTTTTTCTCAACCTCAACATTTTTTGTACGTTCGAACTTTTTTTATACATAAAATATCGGTTTCAAACTTTGAGAAATACAAGAGCCGAAAGAAAACTACGTTTAAGTACAAAGCTTAATAATAAAAGATGTAAAA
>NC_046658.1:146635134-146636540 GCF_010883055.1 Belonocnema kinseyi
TTTACTTACAAAAAAAGTTCTTAGGTTCAAAAAAACATTCAGTGAACTGAAAAACTGTGGTCGGTAATATAGGTATTTAGCTGTGTCACATGCCCTTAAGGCAAATAACAGAAAAAAGTTTGAGAGTTGGAAAAAAAGTTTTCTGTGCATTTGTTGACCTAGAAAAAGCTTTTGACAAGGTAGATAGAAGTGAACTTTGGGAAGTTCTGAAAGAGTATGGAGTCAATGGATGGATCCTACAAGCTATAAAAACAATATATACAGGTAGCAAAGCGAGTGTAAGAGTAAATGGGAAACTGAGTGACTGTTTCGATATTATTCAAGGAGTTAGACAAGGATGCGTTATGTCTTCATGGTTATTTATATTATTTATGGACCCCGATTTATATTATTTATGGACCCCGAAAGGGAAATGGCTTAACGGTGTAATAATAATAATAATAATACCGACAAGGGCTTCCTGCTCAAAAATTGAATTCTGCCCCAACTTTTATTATGTAGTTAGGCTGATTCTATCTGAAAATCGAATAAAAATGAAATCCCCATGCCCATAAGAAACGGAGTATTTGTACCTGGAATCACTGATATAGATGTGGACCCGTGTTGAAAAATTTCGTGACGCTATGCATATTGCTTAAACTGTAAACATAATATGTTGATATAATATCTTAATCTAGACGTTTGATTAAGATGGTATGATGAAGGTCACCATCAGTATCCTATGCCTCGATTTTTTCTTTTTAATTTATCGTATTGATAAATAGTCAAGGATATAATATTGTATTTATTATTTAAGTACGCGAGACAACAAACCAATTTTTTTTAATTTTTCGTTTTTTTTAATATATGGGAGGCGCCTCTTCTACGGATTGGACTGTCATGAAACAGTAATGTAGGAAAATTACTAGAAACCTTTAATCAATTAATGGAATAATTAGAAAACTTAATTAGTAGAAATCCTCCAAATTGTTTCAAATCCTTTGTAATTTATTGTATTTCATCCACATCCCTTGAAGTAGTTTAAATAAAATTTAAAATCCTATTTAACATCCAATAATCAAGTTAATATAAAGAATTTCTAAAAATAAAACCAAGAATCTAACAAAAAAATTTGGATAAACACTATAAAATTTTCCTGCTGTAATACAGAAAAAGCAAAAAAGTCTTTTTTACTAAAAAAGAATAAAATTGTGATTTGATGATGAAAGAAAAAGAAGACAAAGGAAATAAAAAAAAGAATGATGGGAATTTTGTTTTGTTGCTTTCTTATTTTTATTTCCTCTTTTTATTTTATTTTATTTTATTTTATTTTATTTTATTTTATTTTATTTTATTTTATTTTATTTTATTTTACTTTACTTTACTTTACTTTACTTTACTTTACTTTACTTTACTTTACTTTACTT
>NC_046658.1:146636640-146647690 GCF_010883055.1 Belonocnema kinseyi
TTTTATTTTATTTTATTTTTTATTTTGTTTGTTATAATTCTTAATTTAGAACCTTGAGTAAGATAATTTCTAGGGTCCACCCACATACCACGCAAACCATTAATTTTTTAAAGAAGGAGAGGGGTCTTCAAAGGAGGGATTCTGCGAATAAAAATTGGATACGTGGAATATTGAAAACCTTTTAACATATTTATATGGAGACATCTTGTAGAAAATTCCTTTCCTTGATAAATCAATATCATCTACTATAATCTACTCTAATCTACTCTAGCGAAGAGTACGATAACTTTCGAAAGATTGATCAGATTGGATTCTGCTTTGGTCCAGTTATAAGAATAAAAGTTTCAGTTAAATTTTATCAAGTTTTAAAACTTAAATCGTTCTAACTCGGCTAAATATGATTAAAATGAATTCATAATTATAGGACTTATTCCTAGATACTTTTACCTAGTTACCTAGATACTTTTCACTGGCGAAACCGAAAACACAATTATCGACTTACATCATTTTGCAATTAAATATTATTAAACATTAAGTGACTTTTAGCTTTTCCATGCATTTTTAGGCATCTCTGTAGAATTTTAAGTCATTCTTATAAATATGAACTCATTTCAACAATATTTATCCGATTTAAAACGATTTAAGTTATAAAACTTAATTAAATCAGAGAAAAACTTTTATTTGATATTTCGCTTCTATTATTAAAAATGAACGTCTGACAAAAAATTCTAATGGGAAAAAGTTTTATTGTCTTATTTTCTGCAGTTCTATTTTTTTATTGATTTTTTTATTTTGAAAATTTTCGATTTTTGAGACGCGCGTATAATACTTTCACGCGTGTGCAGAAATCTAAATCAGTTTTATAAAGAAGCACTCTGTACAATCCGGTGATTTTTTTCTTCCAAACCAATGATTCGGAATTTTCATTGTCATTTTGAGGTGAATTAAAACCTCCACAATAATTAAATTTAAATATCATTTAGAATGAGTTGCTCAACTCGGATTTCATAATTTAAGTAAACATTCGCACCAACTTGTATGATATAAAATAAAATAATTGAATTTAAATTTTTCCATTTTTATTACATTTCTTACCTTACATCTTTGTGAATCTTTTGTTGTCTTTTCACAGAAATATCTTCAGGTATGCCGCCCAAAACAACGGACTTTTCGGCCAATTTTGGGTCGACTACCGCGAATACGAGTCATCAAGGTAACTCTAGTTAAAATAAAAATTTAATTTATAACAAAAGTGTTAATTAATTAACTTTTTTTACTGGAGCAACTTATTTCTGGGCTAATTTCTGGGCTCTCATTTTTAATCAGTGTAAGTAAATTAGTGTATTAAGTGCAGGTTTTATAAGCAAACAAATTTTAAACCTGAATAATTTTATTTGAAAAACTAATGATAAAAATATTCTAGGCTAACGGTTTTTTGAAATTGAAATCTACATTTTTTGGCTAAATAATTTGAAAAAGCTTGTAAATTACACGTATGTAACTACAAATTTATTGCACTATTTTTTAATCCGATGCTAATTATATAATTTTTTTTAATAATAGGATGCACTTTTAGTTTTGCGGCCAATCCTTTTCTACGAAAATGCATCAAGTTGTTTGTATTCGGACAAATAATTTGAAAAGCAACTGCATGAAAATAGACCAAGTGAATAGAAAATTTATATTTCATTTATGCTCAGTGAATAATTTAAATTTAAAATGCTAAAAAATGCAATTTTAATAATAAATACTACAATATCCATGCAAGTAATAATCTTTATAATAACTAGCTTATGGCCAGTGACCTAGAAAGTCACTTAAAAAATCTTAATCCCCAATGTTCTTGCAGAATTAAGTTCGCAGTCCCATTACTTACCTGATGAAGATGCTATTTCGCTTCTTCCGCGTTGCAGACTTCCTTACTCTTCTGGAGAATCTGACCCTTCTGTTAGGTCCCATTAGTCTGAAAATCCTTATTCCTTGGTCAGACCTTCGTCTAGTACCCAGCCTCAACTTCGAAGCAGGAACAGGTCTTCTACTGCCAGTTATCCTCTTGCCAGGTTTTCTCATGTTGAGTATTCTCCTGCCAGTTCCCATTCTAAAATGCGTCCTCCTGCCAGGCTTCCGTCTTCTGATGGACTTGGATGTGAAATTAAAAAACTTATATTCATTCGGATTATTTCCCGCAAATATAAGAACCTAATATTCGAACTTCAAAGATATACCTTTCCTGAGGATAAACCAATTAGAGTGACAATAGGAAAAACTATTTTCGCATCAATGCCTACACTTGAACAAATAGTATTATCAACATGTAAGTGTGACATCTATGCGATATTGGAGACTGCTAATTCTCTTATTGGAATTTATAGTTGTCATACTACAAGACGTGTAAAAATAATGATGAAAAGTGGCCATTTACTCATTTGACCGGTCAAGAAATAGTTGCAACTCCAGTAGGTACCTGACAACCAATAACAAACCATTTTCAAATGGAGCGGGTAAGTCTTAATTTTCCACGCAAATAATTTAATTAAACGTAAAGAAATGCAAAACTGAATAAATGTATTATTTGCTATTCAAAGTTGAAGTAAAATGTTGCGAGTAATTCATAGTTATTAAAATCCTTAAAAAGGTGTGAAAACATATCAAAAGATTTTCAAATTGTTAAAAAGAACCACTGTTTTTTAACGTATCTCCACGTTTTGAGACCCCTTGAATCCGAAAATCAAGTTTTTTACGATGGGTTCCACCTGTCTGTCCGTCTGTCCGTTCGTAAACACAATAACTCTCGAAAAAATGAACGAATCAAATCCATCTTTGGCAAACTTTTTCTAGGTCCTAAAAGAAAGGACAGAGCTTTGAGAAACTTAATTTTTGACTTAATTAAGTAGACAATTCAGAATGTCAAGTCTCATTATAGTAGTGCCATCTAAAATAGATCCTTTTGATAAAGTTTTATTCAAGCATTACAAATGCAAAGAATAAATAAATAAATAATGTCCGAACGCGAAGCGCGAGGTAACCTATTATCGAGCGCAAAGCGCAAAGTTCAACCATCGCGCGCTCTAGGTGCGCGGCTTAACGGTTAGCCTTCAGCTAACAAAAGGTATCTGCAGGGTAGATCCGTAGCTTCTCCAAGTATAGATCCTGGCTACTTAGTTCGTTCCCAAAGCCTAAAGAAAATGATCCAGAGTCATCTCTGGCTCTGGAGGCATTTCAGGTTTCCATCGAGGTTCCGGGAATATTTCAGGCAGAAAACGGAAAGGCGGGAACAAGATTCAAATTTAAATTTCGATTTTTTATTTGGAGTGGCGGCCGCGAGTAAATTCTAGTTCTCTGGCAGCCCTACAGAGTTCTAAGATCCCTCGTTGCCTCTTATTGAGAAGATCGAAGGGGCAAGGTCATCAATAACAAACAAAAATACCCTAGTACTTAATTACACATTGTTAAAATGACCTTAAGTATACCCTTGGAGTGTCGCCCCACGTGCCACGAGAACAGATTTCGCTTCAAATTTCAAATAATAAGTATATTTGTATCTGGAATCAATCATTTATATCATCAAGTCGCCTTTTATATGACTTGCGTAGCAACCTTGCCATTCTCATCATCATCATCACCATCATCATCATCGTCTATACATTTATTTCCATGAATATTCTAAAAGGAAATATTTATTTTTAAGAGTGGCCCTTTTTTATCTTAAGAGAGTGTTGCGTTTTATTTCCCGGGATTTTTTGTTTTTCTTAGGTTTATTACTGCACGATTTAATTGAACATTAAGTTCGTGTTAGGTTTCTTTTCTTGTGTAGAAGAGCGATTGAAGGAGCGGGTTCTTTTTTCCTTTTGCTGTTTGCACATAATTCCATTGATTGTAATTAAACTAGGATTTTGTTCCAGCTGTCTTCGTTGGTATTATTAATCTCCTTTCTTTGTATACACCACTGATAACGCTTATCAATGCTGAAGCATTTACAGCGGTATAGATATGGTCTTGTATTTTAAAATTCGTTTTCTTAGGTAAGCTTTCATATCATCGTCATTAAATTTCTTCGGAAGGCTACATGACTTTTTCCTTACTCCTTTATGCTCTTTAGCTTGATCGTTGTCAACATTAATTCTTTTTTGCTTAAAGTTCCTTTATACGTTTAAATTTTTTTTATTTCCAGTGCCTTATTGTCAGAGTAATTACGTGTTCAGTGAATCATTCATTTTCGAAGCCTTTTTGCTTTGACAATAAAAGTTGGATGTCGGTGTATCCTCGATGCCAATGATAATTAAATTCTGTGCTTGGTTCTTCTCTTGTACTATTTTTATTGTGTCTAAGTAAAATATTCAATAATATTGATAGACCTTCATATAATATCATAGAATATAATACAGTATTGGAAAAGTTCCAGAGTTTTGTCACGTACTACGTGACTGTTGATATACAGACCATTTCAAGGGATTAATCAAATAAGTTATTGGTATATTATGAGAAGCGCCTTTATAAAAGCCTAATAAAAGGGTAGTGCTCAACTGATTAAGAAAAGCAACATAAGATGTGCAATCGCAATAGACTCGACGTTCCTTATCTAACGATTAACAGTTCGATGCATCTAACTTGCGATATTGATTAGTTATTTTTAGAATATTCCTGGCAAATGAATCCTTCATTTCTAACTTCAATGGAAGAAAGTTTCTAAATTCTACATGATTAAACTTACTAGATAAATCTGTAAATTAATTTAGGAGAAAATCAGGAGACGAGAAACGAGAAGAAGAAGAAAGTTAAATTCTAGAATGGTAGACACTGCACGTGCTCAAGGTTTCAATTGATAGGATGAGGGTGTCTTTCTTTCTTGCACACTTTTGTTCTTTTAAAAATGTGCATTAACAACCGATTTATGATGCTTTTTTAAGACTAGGCGACAGATTGGACCCTGGAGTACCGATGGCACGTGGATAATGAATTGCATCTTTTCCTCATAGTGGGGTTTAAAAACTCTGGATGCATCTGCTTGAAGTCTGAAATATTGACTACACGTAAACAGCGAAAAATTCACCTTGTCTTCTCAGGGCAGTTGGATACTTCTAGACTTACACGCAGATCAAGTTGGTATCAAATGAGGCACCTTTATCACCAGTATTATTTCTGGTTGTAGCACGGTTCCTATTTGTCCTCCAACTACTCTCCGCTAATTCCCTGAAGGCCCGTCAACCTTCCAGTCCAGGTTCCCATACATGTCATTTTAGTTTAGTTTCTGTTTGGAAACCAGCGCTTTTGGTTCTTCAAGATAATCGTCGCGAATTCCGGACCTTCATCCTGAAGGCTCGCGACTAGTCAACAGCCTTCATTAAGTTCTCAGGTCTTCTACCTTCTCTTCGCTTAATATATCCAAACTCCAGACTTTTTTTAAAATTATTTTTTTCTAGAGCCTGATATTAACTTCTGGCTATGTGTATAGGTGTTTATTCGGTATCATGGTTAATATTTTCATAAATTGACTACGTGTGTAATTGAGAGCCTGCCAGAATATGTATATGGAGACATCTTGTAGAAAATTCTTTTTCTCGCTGACTCAGTATCTCATGCTGTAAACTGTCATATACTTTAAGAAGTGTACGTGACACAATTATAATTTTTTTTAAGGCCTTATCTTACGACCTGAGACGAATTTCATCTGTTGCGTTTCTAACCTTACAGTTTAATTTTTTTATAAATATTTTTACAGGAATGTCGTAAGAAACGTCGTCTGAAACAAGGGACTTTTGGGCCAATTTTGGGATAACTTACGAAAATTCAAGTCATCAAGGTAACCCTAGTTCAAATAAAATTGTATGGCAAAAGTAATAATAATTTAACTTTTTTATCAGTAAGGGTTTTAATCACTACGGATCCCACCCTTATGAGAGAATATTGTAGGAAAATTAGCATGAGTCTTTAATTAATTAATGGAATAATTGGAATAATTAATTAATTAATGGAAAGCCTTGAAAAATTCTTTGGCTTCCTTTCAGTGTTTTTGCAATCCCTTAAGATAACGTAAAATTATTTTAAATCCTTTTAAATTTAGTTATTTCATGCGTGTCCCTTAAGGTAGTTTAACTCCGTAGATATCCCCTCAGATAAATTTCAATTATTTTGTAAAAGTCCTCTAGAAATGCATTGGAATCCTTCAGAGTGTATTCATTGAATTTTTCTGAAAACCAATGTCAAAAGTCCTGATGATAAGAACCCCTGGAAATTTCATTTTATTACATTCATATTTGAAATTTTCCATAATTTTTTATCGCTTACATTGGTCACTTTAGTTCGGCGCAACCAATTGTTCGGTCAGCGCAGGAAAACTAAAAAGTGCAGCAAAGATCACCGGAATTTTGTGAGCAAGTAGACTCAATATTTTTAGTGTACCGAGGAACCGTTTTTCTCATTTTTCTTTAGAAAATTAAATCTAAAATGAAATTGGTTGAAAACTTGTTTCTAGTATTGAATATACGTATATTTATTTATAATACCAAAAAGCTAAACCGTGATAAGTCTAGCCAAAAAATAATAATGCACTGGGTCGGTTGTAAATCGTTTCTCTAAAAGCGTTTTACGTGTTTCCTGTAAAATTAGGTCGATTGGATTTATGGCCCATTATACAATATTAATTATAAAATATTATGTAAACTCTTTAAAGATAAAAAATTATTATTATTAAAAAATTCAGAAGTTTTCTACATTTTCAAGATAAAAAATCTCCCAGGAAAGAAAACTAAAAAGCCAAGAACTAGCAGGTACTTAAATTAGTTTTTAAAACTACCACCCTGTAAAATACGAGCAGTTTTTCTCCGAAAAAGCGATTTCTATTTTATTTGACATTTTAATGTAACTTAAAATGCTTTAGGATCAAAAATATTTTTTATTTACTTTATAGAATTTCTTTTTAAATACGCAGTCTTTTCACAGGAATAGCATCAGGTACGCTTTCCAAAACAAGGGACTTCCTGGCAAGTTTTGGGACGAGTAACGAACATGCGAATCATCAAGGTAACCCTAGTTTAAAGCAAAATCTATAACAGAAGTGTAAATTAATAACAATTTGTTAACATTCCTAAACTATTAATAGTCTCTCAAAATATAAACTATTCTTCATTCGTGAAACCTTACTTCTAATCTCTTGAAGACAAATTATCAAATAAGTATAAGTATTTTAATAACTTTATAATTTTTTGGCGATTATCGTAAAATAATTAGAAAAAATAATTTTATAGAGAACTATTTAGGCTAATCAAAAAACCCTCCAAAAATTTTGTTCATATGTTTAAGATGGTGCTAGCACCTCCAAAACAGAATTTAAATATTTTCTTTATTTTTTCTCAAAAAACCGAGTTTTGGGTATAGGTGCTGGCCGCCAGCACCTCCACTACAGAAAATTTAAGAAATCGAAAGAATCAACAGCGACAGAATTTTTTACTTTTTTGGGCTCTCAACAACTCCGAAAATTAATTTTGAAAAAAAACTTCTATCTTTCAAAAACTACCCATAAAGCTAAATAAACACTTCAACTAAATAGAAGGATATCTGGATTTTTTGGATTTTTTTGGGCTCTTCTTTGGCATCAATCATGTTTTTCGGGCTCTTTTATTTTTCTCATAATACCGGACTCGTTAGTCGAGGTGCTGGCCGCCAGAACGTGTACTGTATAAAATTTGAAAAATCGAAAAAATCAACAGCTTCAGAATTCTAGGCTTTCTTGGGCACTTCAAAAATTCAAAAATGAATTTTTTTAAACAACTTCTATTTGCGAAAAACTAACCTTAACATTTGAGATTTTTCTGGGCTCTCAAAAACTACGAAAATTTATTTTCAAAAAATAACCCCTGTCTCCTGAAAATTACCGTTAAAATATCTACCCACCCAGCCTGAATGTAAGCTTATCCGAATATTGCGCTATTTTCGAGCACCCCATAAACGCTCACAAAGTATTTCCAGAAATCAACACTAATCCTTTAAGAAAAAATTAATAAAAATTCTATAGTTTTGCGGGGGTTTAGAAACACTTCCAAAAAATTTAAAAATTAAAAGGAATCATACTATTTATCCTCGAAAAACTCTAAACCATACCCATTACTCCACAGTAATAATAAAAAAAAATAAATCAAAACCTTTGACGCTTTTAACTAAATGCAGCTAGCAACAATTTAAACAGTAAGGAATATTTCAAATTAAAAATAATTAGCACATGCAATTTTTTAAGACTCCAGTTGATATACCTATTCCCACAGTAATATTACACAACCCTTAAGAACTACCCCTGTCACGTTTAACGAATCCAGTCTCACCTTGCATCAATCAAAGTGGTAAAAAATATTACAAATTAAAAATAATCAACACACACAGCTTACCAAGTCTCTAGTAGATGCGTTCACCCTCACAGTAATATTCCACAATCCCTAGAAACTACGGCTATCAAATTCAAAGAATCCAGTCTAGCTGCCTTCAAATAAAATTTGTTATCTAAAATTTTTTGGCGGATTTATTTAAGGACAGCTGAGACTGGATGGATTTGGAAAATCATTGACTTTGAATTTATATTCTTTTAGTTTTATTGATTATCTATATTTTTTTTAGTTTTGTTTAATATCTATATTTTTAGTTAGAAGTAGCTGTTAGTGTTAAGGTTGTTTTTGAACAATATAACTTTTTATTCTTAGTGACCTTAAAACTAGCTCAGCCCTGCGGTGTATTTTTTCTGGTAATTATTCCATATGTTTTTCTTTGGGATTTTTTTAAAAGATTAGGATTGATTTCTAAGAATAATTTGTGAGTGATCTTAGGAGCCAAGGATAATTCATTATTCGGATATGCCTACATTTAAACTGGGTGCTTAAGTTACTTTGAGAGTAATATTTAGAAGACAAGCGTTGTTTTTAAAAAATTAATGTTTGTAGTTTTTGAGAGTCCAAAAAGTTCAAAATTCTAGCACTGTTGATTTTTTCAATTTTTCAAATTTATGTAATGGAGGTGCTGGCAGCCAGCAATTTAACATCAGGTAAATCAAACTATATTTCATTAAACTTCTCTAAAAACTTTGTTCAGGCTTCTATCGAAATCTTTGAAATCCCTAAAATGTTTAAAATTCTTTGAAGTTCAGAAAAACCCTTTACATCATGTAAATTTCTTGAGATACTTTTTGATACCTGAAAATTTCTGGTATCCCCGGAAATTAGAGTTAATTCAATTTACTTTTAAAATTTCCTATAATTTTAGTTTTGTCGTTTATAAAAATTTGGTAAAGGTGAGCTAAGGAAAACTATAAAGAATTACTAGGATCATCACAATATTTTATGACCGTAGACAAAATATATTCAGTGTGCCGAAAAATCTATTTTTCCATTTTTCATTCTCCAGAAGAAACTCTTTCTCCTGCCAGACCTAATTCTCTAGTCAGACCTAGTCCTCCTGGTAAACCTCTACTTCGTGTGAGGTCCATGTGTACTGCCAACCATTGTTCTTCTATGGTATTCGGATATGCACCTCAACAATTCAGATTTGTTCGGCTTATTCCCTACACGAATCCGCACCGGCTGTTTGAAATTCGAAAATACACTTTTGCTGCCGATAAATCAATTTTATTGCACGGGAGAGGAAGTAAACACTTTCAACCCATGCCTACCGAAGAGCGAATTGTTTTAAGAACATCTACTGGAAACGTTCTGGCATTACGAGATTATAACAATAAAATTCTTCGTGGAGTGACACCAGAAGAATGCGATGAAACTCCCTTAGGTCATAAATACCCAATCTCAAAGACTCTTAAAATAGTTAATATTAATTACTATACCCCGCAACAATAATTTAATTCTAAACATAAATTAAAATGAATATACAATATTGTATGTGATCCGAAGTAGCATGAAATCGTAACAGATAACTAATAATTGAATTGAAGAGTCAATTTCTTATGTTTCTGAATGTGTCAATGTGAGTCAAACCTTGTTTATTGCAACACTCGTTTATTGCAAACATCGTTTATTGCAATCCAAGACACTCATCCATTGTAACTTTAACACCCACCACTGATGGTTACATGTTCCGTATAGCCAATGTCAGTGCAGAAGCGAAAATGTATTGTGAGACCACCTTCCGGATACGTGGAGTGCTGGAGTCCTCGCGAGTTGTAATAGACGAGATGTTTACGTTTGCAAGGAGTTGTAATGAACGAGGTTTGACTGTATCTTCAATACATCTGTTTTTTGGAAACAGAAAAAAAGAGTTTCTTTTTTTCCCTTACGAACATTTTTTCAAAGACAAATTATTATAGACTAGTAATGAATGTCTAATGTGGGAGAAATCACGATACAGTAGGTAGGAAATGATTCGTGAAAGTTTAGTTGCATCAGTTTGCAACAATGAGTAAACATTTTTGTATTTGAAGAATGTATAGTTATTGAGAAATATTCACGAAAATGAGGGTTTGCAATTTCTCAAACTAAGATTTAGTATTTTGATGTTTTCAAGTATTTGTAAGTTTTAAATCATTCAAACTAGATGAATAAACTTGGTTAAGATATTTAAAAAGTTTCCAAATTTTACCACCATTATGGGATTATAGCAATAATTTAGCAACTTGTGATATGATTTATTTAACGATTTATGTACTTTATTCTTTATAATACATTTTTTTACGAAATAATTATTCTAGTGATCTACCCACTTATGCACACAAAATAATTCACTTAATCAGTTGTAAATTATTCCTCTGCTGGGTTCCAAAACTTCATTCCGGATATTTTTATATCATTAAGGGCAATTTTTTCATAACGTACGAATCCCCTCTCATTTCAGATAATTCCTTTGCAAGTATACATGCATTCCAAAATGATTTTGTATTAATCTAAATAAAGTTTTCATTTCGTCTAAATCCATTCTCATTCTACATTAAACCTCATTCATTCGGAATTTGTCCCAGATTACTTTTCATTAATCGATTTTAATTCAATTTAAGTATTTCTTCTGTTTATACAAATGAAATTATTTCACTTGAACAGATTGAAACAAAACATTTATCTAACAA
>NC_046658.1:146647790-146673054 GCF_010883055.1 Belonocnema kinseyi
TTCTTAACCTCTAAAGTACTTTGTGGGTGTTGACGACCCCAAGCAATTTTCAAACTCTCATAAAACGTACTTAATTCTAAAAAATGAGTAAGTGTCTACATCCAGCTTTAGTTGGAGACACTAAATGTAAGTAAAGTCATTTAGAATACTGCCGAAAGCGTCAGTCTACTAGCAGCAGCTGCTAAAAATAGTGGTAAAAATGTCGTGGGGTGTAGAACACCCAGTGTGCACTAAGTGAGTGAAAAGGTAATTTTAAAGCAGATTTTGTTGTTGTGGAAATTTCATTGATTTTTGTTTACTTTCTAACATAAGTATATCACATAAAGTGAAATAATTATTTTTTTATAATTTTCAACTATTTTCTTTGTATGTGGCTTATAACTTACGAAGGCGCGTCATGCAAGAGCAGACTGTGGACCTGTTGAATCAAAAATAATTGCTAAAATACAGTTATACATGTGTCTTTTTAATTTATTGTATTTTTATACTATAACATGTCAAAATTCTTCAACTTTTATAAAAATAAATCGATTTAAAAGCAAAAAATCTAATTCATCGTTTTATCATAGCATTGACTTTTCAACTATGCTGATAAATATCTTTTTTAAAAGCACCCATGTTGCAGTATTTTTTCTATGAAAAAACACTATTCTAAAAGTATAGTGACATAGTATAGTATAGTATAGTATAGTGACATAGACATAGTAATAAATGACAATAAAATAAATTCTAGCTTATAAAAAATATCTTTAACTATATCGCATAATTTTATCGTAAAAAAATTTTCAATTGGATTTAAACAATACATAATTAAATACGTTGGGGTTTTGAAGATCCACGATGCACTTTACCGTGATTTTGACCATGTTTGCACTTTAAGAGTAAAATAAAAGTGTTTTCCAGCATTGCGGCAAAAAGTACTACAGAATGTATTATCTACAAAATCAGTAAACGGTGCTCAAATTGGAGGGGGGGGGGGTTAGTTCTCTTATTCTGCGCTAACTCAAAGAATAAATTATCTTGATTTCTCCAACTACAATAAATACACGCGAGAAGTTAACTTTTGCTAAATAAATGTTGCTAATTTAATGAACATTATTCATGTCAAAAAGCCCTTCAATTATTTATATAAACGATTTGCGCTCGTCAAGCGAAACAACAAATATCAGTCAACCACATCAAGATATGGTTGACCACTGCCCATTGTGTTAAGAAACCGTCGAATTCATTGAGCACATTATTGATGGTTATGACGTAATCGTTGAGAAGGATCCTAAGACTCTTACAGAAGTGATGCCTTTCTGCAGATTTTTTCCAGTGCCCGTTTACATCGTTTACAGGATCCACAGGATCACATCTGTCAGATGTCATTTTCCTAACTCTGCGCATGCATAGTTAGAACTTTCCTAACTCTCCACGTGTCTTAAATGGTATATTTTGAGACAATTGAATTATGTAATCAGTAATCACAAATAATAACGTTGATTTTTCCATCAAAAAATGTGATGTATGAGACTGGAATACGTAGCTTATTTATAATACTTTATATTGCGTAGTAGCATTAATGTAGTGACTTAATTTTTTTTTAATTTTGAAAGAGAATCATTGAATAAGTCAGTGTGCTTATATTTCTTCTATAGGAGATTAAATTGAGTTGGTATTGAGGAGGCAGGAGAATTCATTTCCCAGTTAGAGTTTGGCATCGGAAGATAAAATAATGGTTGCTCTTCTTGGATAGTCGCTCCAGTTTCTTGACCAGGTGCAGTTTTTCTTTTGAATGTTATGATTTTACATTTGTCTGTTTTGAAATCAAATGAGTTGTCAATACACCAGAGTTGAAAATACTTAAGGTTTTTTTAAAAAATTTCACAGTCTAGGGTAGTAGATATGGGCAAGAACACCTTGGTATCATCTGCATACAGTAGGTAGGAGATTATGGCATCAAACACAGTTCCCATATCGTTAAAATAGATTGCAAATAGTATAGGCCCTAAATTGGAGCCTTGTGGTATGCCAGATGAGGGGAAATACGGTGCTGAGTTATGTCCTCCGTAATGCACGAAATTCCTCCTATTTAAGATGTAAGACCTCAAAAGTGCAATGATATTATCAGGTATATCCAGTTTCTTTAATTTAGAAAAGTTTTGTCCCCTCTTTTGTAAACCGGGCATACCCTTGTGATCTTCCATTGTGTTCAAAATATCCGTGCGCAGATTGCTAGATTAAATAAAATGGTTTGAGGAACTACTAGGACAGAAGCACAGTCTTTTAAGATATTTCAAGGTATAAGGTCAGGGTCTGCTTTCTTTTTAGAGGGACTCAATTGCTTTTATTATATCAGAGGGATATATCTGAGTTACATACCCAAAAAGATACATATTAGGCTCGAGAGATGAATTAGACAAGTTTGAGGTTTTAGGGATATTGTAAACACCACCAAAATAGTCAGCATAGGCATCAACAATATCATTCTGTGACTCAAGTTGCTGACCTTTATAGTGCATAATTCCAGGTGTTCGTGTTGTGCGTAAAACCCTATTTACGTGTGATCAAAATAATGTGGGCTTTCGATCACTTAGCAATGCACTTTCAACCTTTAATGTATTATTCTCATATGCCCTGATGATATCAATCTTTAGATTTGCTCTAAGACCTTAAAATTGAGCAAAGATAATACTTAAATTGTATCTTTTATATTTTTCATATAACTTTTATTTAATATGCAGACACGTAATCATATCAGATGTTTACCAGCAGGGATATTTATTAATTTTTGTGGGCCCGTATAGCGGCATAAGCTCTTGGAACAATTTACAATTGATTTCATAAAATATGTCACAAGCCTGATCAGGAGTGTCACAAACTTTTAGCACAGACCAATCAGTGTTTGATAATGATACATATAGCGCAGAGAAATTACATTTTTTAGAGTTAAAGTAGCACAAAATTGCAATCACGATTTCCTAATTTGGATAACTCAAAATAGATCACCAGTGATGGATGACATTTGGCTTCCACCAAAATTGGATTTGAGCATTTCGCAAGTTTTAGGTTCAAGTTAGAAAAGACAAGATCTAGACATCTAGAATTACAATTTTCAATGGTGTTAAATTGTTATACACTAAAAAAGTCCATTAAGGGCATTAGCGTGATTTAGGGCATGATTTAGGATCGTCTATTTTTGAAGACATGTGAAGTAGATAATATGAAATGTTGAAGTCACCTAGCAAAATAACTTTTTGATCCCATAAGTAGCGTAGATCGATTATCATATCAGATAAGAGATCTAATTGAGCAGCTGTCACATAAGGTGGTATATACACTAGTAATAAAAACAGCACATCCCTTTTAATTTTAAACTTAATACATGTTATATCTATTTCTGCTATAGATGCGTTGATGTGATTTAAGTTAATATTGCAGCTATTATATTTTACTTTGACAGCGATTAACGTGCCACCACCTATTTTATTAAGTCTGGCATTACGGTGCACATCAAAGGAATTCATATTAAATATTTCTTCACTAAACGTTGACGGCTTTAACCAACTTTTTGTACATGCTATTATATCGTAATCAAATATGTCTTGAGATAACAGTACTTGGTTTATCTTGCTCTTAAGGTCCCTAACATTTTAGTAATACAGTTTGATAGTCTTGCCAATATCTAGTGTACCCCGCGATCCCTTGACATTGTTGTCTGATCCCGATTTTTTACGAGTTCAGGAGATCCGTTGCGATAAACTAGTCTCAGGCCCCTCTCTCCTTGCGCAGTTCGTTGAGTGAGCATTTTTTTTACCTCCTTGTCTTCTCGTTGCTCCAGCGGTGTTTTGTCGAGCGAGATAGTCGTACATAGGAGAGATTTTTCATGCAGTTAACTCTGCGACACTTTCAGGTATTTCTGAAAGGCCTCCATGGCTGTAGATTCCAATGGAAATATGCATTTAATTGATCTCGGTGTTGTGGCATTCTGGGAATATTTACCAATTCGTATAAGAACTCCTTCAGAAATTTTTTTGGAAGGAGATATTTTTAAGAGAAGATTAGTCATCTGAGTATGCTCAAACTCTTTACCTAATGAAGAAGATGGTACCTTATCTGCATTAAATATAATTATATTCTTTTTCCGGGAGGCTCTTTCATTTATTTCTCTTATGCAGTCCAGTTTCACTTGATCAGAAAGGCCTTGAGTATTAACACTGAAGTCATTCATTGTAGCTCCAACGTTAATCATCTCATCTTCCAGAGTACATACACGAGCGTCTATACCAGACAACTTTTCATCTAACGAGTCAAATCGAGTGTTAAATATTGCAGTAGAGGAATCGACAGTTTCTTGTACATTTTGTGCCTCATTTAAGACGTTAATTTTCAGCGTCTGTAGCATTTTGGCCACATCATCAATAGTTATGCCACGTCCTGAGCTGGGAGAACTGGGTCTGCTATGCTGGCTATTATTTGAAGAGCAACATTTTCCATAAATACCACTAGATAAAGGTTTAAACAATTTAGCACAACCTGGGTGGTAGAAAACACCACATGAAGCACAATCACAATAATCATATTTTATTTCCTGTGAACAAAAGTAGTACATAATTATAATTAAACTATTGGTTCAACAATTTCACGTTTGCAGATTTTCTTAGCTTTAAAGACTTCACCTTATATGTCACAGCGCATGAATCACCGACTCACCAGCAACGCAATCCATCGCCATGACACTCAAACAGACGAGTCACTTACAAATGTCACTGTTTTTTACAATAATAGGCATCATAAATGAACCACAGTCAATCACAATAGACAGCACTATCATGGATCCCTTACGTAGTAGCAATTCACATATTAGAAAAAGTACAGAACAACACCGATTGTGCAAAAAACCGATGAGCAAAGCACAGAGCGGCTGTCTAAATCCGCCATTTTTCCGGTTTTTTTTTTAACGAAATAAATTATCCATAATTTCTTTGAACAAATTAAGGATTCTCTTATTTATCGACATACAAAATAAATGAATAAAACATGATATTGAAATAAAATTAAAAGAAATCCTGGAATTCTTACAATTATTTCAATTGTCTCAATATTTTGAATTCTTAGAACTCCTTGAATTCTGAGAATTTCTAAAATTCCTTGAATTATATGAATTCCTCATATTCTCTGAATTAATTAAACTTTCTGTTTTCCGCGAATTCTCTGAATGCCCCGTTTTTCAAAACTCCTTAAAATCTACGACTTTCAACCAATTCTAGGGTTCCCTGAATTTAAATCCCTGAATTCCTTGAATCCCCTAAATTTCTGGTATAATATAATTTCCTTGCATGCCCTGAACTCTGAATTTCTTAAATTCTCTGATTTCCTGAATTTCTAGCATTTTTGAATTCCTTGAATTCTATCAATACTTTGTATGCTCTGAATTTCTCAAATTTTCTGAATTGCTTGAATTCCCTGAATGCCTTGGATTTTTTGAATGCTTTAAATTCTTTGAATCTCTTAAGTGCTCGTATTCCTTGAATTCACTGCATGCCTTGAATTCCCTGTCTTCCTTGAATTCCCTGAATGCCTTGAATTTTCTGAATGCCTAGAATTCTCTGAATTCTCGAAATTCTCCGAATCATTTGAATTCTCTGAATTCCGTGAATTCTCTGAATTCCGTGAATTCTCTGCACGACTTTGGATGCTCTGAATACCTTGATTGCTCTGAATTCATTAAACTCCCTGAATTCTCTTGATAGTCAGAAATAATTAAATTTACTAAATTCCTTGAATTCCATGAATTCAAAATTTATTATATTTAAATGAGCTTCAATTCCAATTTCAAACCCCTTTTTAACGTCCAATCATCAAATTGATGAGAAGATGATTTCTTTCCTCCTTTTTATTTTTTGTCCAAATTGAAAACGAACGATTTCCTTTTTTTCGTCTTTTTTATGGGGAACAGAGAGGGGGAGGATGTTCCTTTTTTGTTTTCCAGATTGCAGTGGGAAAATTTTGTGCTGGTTTTCTAAATTTGGTCGTTAGATTGTTGATTCTATTTTTAGGAATTCTTTCCTGAATTCGTTGAATTCTCTGAATTTCTTCAATTTTCTAAACTCCTTGAATTCCCTGAATGCCTGAATTTCTCTGAATTCCTAGAATTTCTTAAATCCTTTGAATTCCCTTAATTCGCGGAATTGTTTGAATTTCCTTAATGCCTTGAATTCGTTGATATCTCTGAATGCGAGGACAACCTTGAATTTTGTAATCTTCCAATCTTCTGAATTTTTCGAATTCTTTGCATTTTTTTTAATCTTTGAATTTCTTGAAATATCTCAATTCCTTGAATACTCTAAATACATTAAACTCTGAATGCCCTAAATTCCTTAAATTCTCTGAATTCAGAAAGTTGAAATACCTAGGTTAAAAATTTGTAATAGAATTCAGAAATTAGCTTTGAAATGACGAGTACAGTTTTGATATTTGGAAACATTGATGAAGTTTGGATCAAAAAGCGCTCACAGCTAGGATAATTTAATTAAAATGATAATAAGAGAAAAATATTTAGGTGTTCTTTGTTTATATGCAAGTTAAGCTCTGGAATGCGTCGAAATTAGTGCGGAATTAATTATTTCAGTCAGCATGAAACGTGGCCTCAAGCAATGTTTAAGCCACGCAATAATCCATACATTTTTGTATTCTTGAACAATCTTTAAATATTTTTGACCTATTATTAAGCTGTACTCAAAGTAGTGTATCTACTGTAAAAGCTAGTTAAAGTTATGTGGATTTCTTTTTAAATCTTGAATTAAATACAGGTGTTGGCCAGGATACCAATTAATAAATAATTCAAATATCAAATGAGTAATTCAAATTTCACATAATATTTTCTGTCAACAAAAAAGTTTTGCTAACAATATTGAACTTATTTTAAAGCCAAAATCACGCATTTTCTGATGTCGCGAAGGGCCTCTCTATAAGATCCTATGTTTTTTTAGACCGATCTAATAGTACGACTACTTCAAGCGAGACAACTTTTTTCACGCCGGACGTTGTATCTCATTTTGGTACTTACGCAGTTTTTTCAAAGCTATATAAAAGTCACTTATAGGAGAGGATTTGAAAAAAGTATTTAGCAAATAATTTTTCAGAATAGCATGCCACATGCGGCAAGATAATATAATATTAACAATTCTATCACAAATTTACAAATAGGCCTTTTTCAGGGAAAATACACGTGAAACATTGATATTTTACTAACTAATGACAAACAAAAGTATGTAATCCCACATTATTCATAATCACATAAATTTCAGTAAGACTGTGCTAAAAATTATTGAAATTTTAATTCTAAATTTACTTTTGGTTAAATCTCAAAAAATAAATTGAAAAGTCAGTACGCTACATTCCATCAGGATTGAATAATTTTAACAGTTACATTATACGCACATATGGAAGATTAGAATTTTATGCACCCTTACGTAAGGGCATAAGTATGTACAGTGGGAAAAGTGATATCCGCGCACGTGCAAAGTTGGGCAAGTGACATCTGTGCATGTGCACAGTTGGATAAGTGACAAATGTGCAAGCGCTCAGTTGGATAATTGACATATATCCAAGTGCACATTCGAGTAAATGACATATGTGCAAGTGCACAGTTGAATAAGTGACATATGTGCAAGTGTACAGTTATAAAAGTGACATTCATGCATGTGCACAGTCGGGCAAGTTACATATGTGCATTTGCACAGTTGGACAAGTGACAGCTATGCATGTGCTCAGTTGGGGAAGTGACATGTATGCACGTGCAAAGTTGGGAGTGTGACGTCTGTGCATGTGCACAGTTGGACAAGTTCTATACGTGCACGAGTACAGTTGGATAGGTGACATCGATTCATGTGCACAGTTAGGCAAGTGACATCTATGCACGAGTACTGTTAGGAAAGTGACATCTGTACACGTACAAGTCCACAGGAACTCATCTGTGCAAGTCCAAGTCAACAGGAACCCATATGTGCAAGTCCAAGTTCACAGGAACCCATTTGCGTACGTCGAAATTTTCAGGTGCACAGATGAAACGTGCACAGTTGTTCATTTGACCAACGACGTGCACAGTTGCTCGATTAACTGTCTACGTAGCCACGCGCAAAGTTGTCCCGATCCCAAGATCCATTTGAGGTTACATAAATTTTAATGTTGCATGTGCTTGAAAAATGCTGCTCAAAACAATTGAAAAAATACTGTCTTGCTGTTCAAAGACTACGCGCCACATTATAATTATTTTTTTAAGGTTAACGCCTTATCCAACTTACCATCTTGCACACATTTTAAATACATGAAAATCTTTTCTAAGGCATATGTTTACTTTAAAAATAAATAATTTGAGTTTATCAATGTAAAATAAATATACGCGTGCGAGATAAAATTTATGTTAAATAAATTTTTCTATTTCAATTAGAATTGTCATCGTCACCAAGCCAATAAAATTATGCATATAAGCAATTCAATCTGGAAGAGGGGAAAACACAAATATTGCAGAACAGTATGAATACACGAAATATCAGAATATTCATTAGTTACGCTGTTTCCAAAATTTGGCATTAATTAATTTTTACTAAATTAAAAAAATTAGTCTTCTTTATACTCTGATCTTTACTTTACAAACTATTTTCTATTTAATTAGTAAGTGAAGACTAAATCCGTTTTATTTTTTTATTGTAAATTTATTGAAATGCAAGATTTGACTGTGACATACATCCTCACATAGCAATTCAAATAAAAGCTTTTGGAAAGGTATTGCTTTTGGCTAAAATTTCTTCGCTCAATGTACTATTTTGTTGAAAAAATTATGTTCAAAAGAATTGAAAATAATATTTCTTTAATTTTTAGAGTGGCGTCTTTATTAAATATTTGACATTCAAACTTTAAATAATTCATAAGATATTACTTTATACTAATGATAATATATTTTAATAAAGCTAGATAGTCGCGCTTTTTCGAAAATTTTCAATTTTTCTTTTCTAGTCCTTCAATGTAAGTTAACTAAACAAAAATTTTCAACTACAGTCCAACACAAGTTAGCAAATTAAACAAATTAGTTAGCTTTTTACAAAAGGGAATTCGTATGTCAAATGTATCACAAATGTATCAAGAAAAAATAAAATCAAACTAAAAAAAATACCAACGTCCTTCGAACGAAATAAGACTTTCGTTGGCTATTGCGCAAGGAAAGAAAGGAAAAAAGTGATAGTACAAAGTTCGCCAAAATTAGGAATGGTTTTAAGGACAATTACAAGAAGTTTTAGCCCTGTTTCTATTTGGAAATTTAAAAAAGCAGCCTCTAAAATGTTTTTCAAAGCTAAAGTCCCTCGTTGACTCTAAGATTGCCTCATAATATTGTTACAAACGTTTCATGATATGATAACGCACGATTGCCTACTTTCAGAAAACTTTAACCCTGTATTTCTTGTTTTAGATTTGAGTTTAGATATTGAGCGTTAACATAATAACCGCACACTTGATTCTCCAAAAACCACTCGTCCTCCTGACAAACTTCATTCTTCAAGCAGGCCTAATTCTCCAGCTGAGCCTGCTCGTCGTGAAAGGACCAGTTCTCCTCGTGCTGCGCGTCATTCTTCTTTCCTATTTAAAGATGAACCTGAACAATTGGAATTTATCCGGCTAATTCCCCGCACGAATCCGCGTCGGCTATTTAAAATTCGAACATACACTTTTCCTGCCGATCAAACAACTCGATTGCGTGCACAAAGGATGAATCACTTTAAACCCATGCCAACCGAAGAACGATTGGTTTTAACGACATCAACTGGTGACATCCTGGCAATAGTAGAAAATAATCGAAGAAATCTTCGTGGAATATATACGACTAAATATGCTTATGGAATACGAGTTGATATAAACATGGACAGCGGCGCTGTTCAGGATATGACCAAAGAAGAATGCAATGAATCGCCATTAGGAAGGAAAACCCCAATTATAAAGAATTTTCGAAAAGTAAATGTAAACGACTACCCTCCACAACAATAATTTAATTTGAATAAAGATAAAACTAGTTTAAAATATTTTGTGTGGTCCAAAGTAGGATCAAAATGTTCCAGGTACCTGACAATTACATTGAATAGTCTGCACGGGGCCGTCCTGATATATTATCAGTCAAGGATTATTTATCATTATCAGTCATTATTTTATTATTCAGTCATTACAGGTAAGAACTTGTAGCCTCCAGTAGATGCGCTCTTGGTTCATTAAAGAAACCAATCTCGATGCAGTCAGAGCTTTTACCTCATCTACTTCTACGCCTTCTATTCTAGAAAGGTATTCCAAGGTATACATATGTTTCTGCAATACCGAAATGCTGCGTTGTATTTTCACCTATAATTTGAAGATCCTAATCGTCACGCGATGATGTGTTTTCTAGTCTTCCTTTATGTAGATGGACGCAGGCACACTTGTCCAGTCCAAAGCTCATGCCAATTGATTAGGAGTACCTATTTACGTCTCTCTTTTAAAGAGGCAAAGAGCTTAAGGTCGTTCATATATGAAGGGTGGTTAAGCCTCAATTCGCTTTTATTCGGTAGGCTACTTAGGTATTCAGAGCTTTTGCCTCGGAGTGCTATAAATAGAGGCAATAGGGAGATGCTCATGGTTCGTGTTCTCGCATGCTTTTCGGTAATAAATCGAAGCCTTGCAAAAATTGCTTCAATACCTTTGGGTCCTATTCTGCTGCAAGAACAGATTAACTCGGTGCTCAAGTCACCAACCAACTGGAGAATGTCCATGCTGACTCTAAATTTCGGTACAACATTTCTCATTGATAGTTTTTGATCTGCAAACTCTAGGATGACATTACTAAAGCAACATATAAGACGCAGGCTTTCTTCATCGAGCTCTTCTATGATTTCAGCAGAAGCAGGGTTAGGTTTTGACGGCTGCAAGCCTAAATACTGTTCACCCTGAAACAGTTGCCCTGCTACATCCCCCAGATTTAGACCTACTCGTCCATAGTGTCTCCTGTCTTGGGCACATGAACCTGATTTTCCACGGCATCTTCGCTGTAAGCTTCAAGTGTTACTACTTGTTGTTTCACCTGTTCTTTTCGAAGTTACTTACTTCAATTTTTAGTACAAGGTGGGACCGCATACTGAATCTTAATTGATCAGCAATATGTTGTTCCGTCCGTCTATGGGGCAACTCAGGACGATGACCAACAAAGAAAAGATTTTGTTTTCCCCTGACGAGTTTTCCATGTACCGTTGGCCGAAAGTACTTTTTGACTACGTCATCATTAATTGGTGGCGTCCATTTGATTCTCTAATTCGCCTGCGCACCCTGGAGATGATGTCTGAATACATTCTTGACCTCGGATCTAATTCTAACTATGGTCCTTCTGGGGAAGAGTTACTCGTCTATTATCTTACTCTTTTGTTTTTAAGGTCGTAATGGGTTCTTGTCTTTATTTCAAAAAATTTAACAGTAAGTTTTCGCAAAAGGCTATCCTGTGCGCAGAAGTTGTGGTCGCTCCCACCTCGTATTTTCATTGGCAGTGCATCAAGTACTCACCAGGTAGGAGTAAAACATGTCAATGTTATCAAGTTGAGATTACATCCTTATGAAAAAGAAAAACAACTTTATAATAGTTATGAACAGACGAAGAACATATGACAAAGTAGAAAAAGGACTTACATTAAGGTGATAAACTCATTAGTAGAAACTAAAGGCGTAACTTAAAGGAACCACAAATGAGGAAAGCTCGCCAAATCACTGGATTTTGAATTTAAACTTATTTTATGAATATTACAATATGTTTCAAGTTTATGTTTATATTTTTTCCTTTGGCTAGAATTTTAATATTGTTGAAATCGAAATTAAAATAATGGTATAAATTCCAACAATGTTGTGGTAGACCTGTATTTTAATTTCCTACTTGGCAATCTCTTTTGTGTTCAGAGACTCTTGTTTTTAGTCTTCTCCCTGTTTCACCAATATAAACTTTTTCACAGCAATTACATTTTATGAGATACACAATACCAGATAAATTACCAGTAGTATCAATATCTTTTGGATCAGGTAAACATTTGTTTGGAGTTTTATTGTTTTTAAAATGAACATTTATGTTAAATTTCTTTAGTGAATTTCTCAAACTTTAAGAAAGTCCTTGAACATACGATAGCGTAAATTTTAAATCTGATTTATTATACGTGTCAATCCAATTATTTTTCCTACTCGGACTATTATAGATTTCATAAAATCTTTCTTTAAAAATACTATTTATGAAAGGAAGCGAATAATTATTTTGAGTTAATGTGATTTCTATTTGGTCCAAATTTTCTTCTTCTAAATTTTATATGACTTAACTTTACGCATCTATTAATTAAAGTTTTTATTAGGGCAACCTTTTGACAATACAAATAATGAGAATCAAAATTAGGATATCTGCCAGACCATAAATATTTTTAAACGAATTAGTAATCAACTCACCTTTTGGTGTTTTTATTATTTTTAAATCAAGATAATTTATTGAATTATTTTGTTCTAGTTCATATGTAAACTGTATGGATTTTTCAATGCTATCAAAAGTATTAATAAATTCATCAATTTCCTCTGTAGAAACAATAGCTAAAATATCATCCACGTATTTTTATATGAAATTTGTGTGAAGTTCAATTTGTTTGAAGCTCTCTTTTCTACATCTTTTAAAACGAGATTCGAAATTATAGGAGACAGCGGTGAGCTCATAGAAGAATCATTTAATTGTTTATAATATTTGCCATTAAAAGAGAAAACAATGTTATTAAAAACAATTTTTTGTTATTTTTGTTAAATTGTGATTTTGTATTAATTCCTCTTCAACGCAATCCAATGCAAGATCTAATGGTACGTTGTCAAACATTGAAACAACTTCTAATGAAATCATTATATGCGTTGAAGGAACTGTAATCTTTTTTCAATTATGTTTTGAATTCCAGCTATTTTTAACAAAAGATTCTGTGTTTTCTGAAATCGGTTTTAAAACATAAAAAATATATTTGGAAAGGTTGTGTGTAGGAGAACCAATCGTAGATACAATTAACCTCCACTTTAAATTAGGCTTATGTACTTTTGGTAGAGCATAAACTTTGGCTACAGTACTATTACGCGTTTTTAAATTGTATAAAGTTTATTAATTAATTGATCTTTTTTTCTCCCATCTAGTAACTATATTGTTACATTTTCCTTTTTTAATTGGAACGAGACTAGTTTTAATATTTTCATACAAAAAAACTCATTGTTAAGCATATTTTTTACAGTTTCATTGTATTTATCTGTATTGGCTGCTATCGTTATGTTACCCTTATCCGCATTTATAGAAAATACATTTTTCTTTTCTTTTTTAAAATGTTCAACAAGTTTAATAGATTTTTCAAAATTCTTAAAGTTATTTATTCGATTATGATTTGAGATTAATTGAGTAACTGTTTTTCTGATATCAAGTTTTAGATCTTTATGTTCTACATTTTCTAAACAATTGTCTACATTGGCAACTATATTATTAATAGGTAATTTATTAACATTAAAAGGAACACCAAATTTTTCACCCAGTGCTAAGGTTTCAGCTACCTTATCTTTGCCAATACCTTACTGTCCTCCCTTATATGCTGGGCTATCTCTCCATCGATCTTTCAATCAGCACTATATAAACTACCTAGATAGACACAAGTTTTAACTTTATCTATCCTCTAAAACAATGTTGCATACTATTTCTCATCTGTTCCTTCCGACATTACAACTTTTGTCTTGCTATCGTTAATTTTAAAGTCCATATTCTTAGGGCTAGTATTCAGTCTGCCCAACATTTTCTGTAAGCCTTCGATTGACCCTGCCATAACAACCCTATTGTGTGCAAATGCTAACCCACGAACCCTCATGGCCCCGAGTTCCACACCTTCTTCGTCGAAGACAGCCATTTTTTTTAACTTATCTATAAAAACACTAAGATCTCGGTTTAGTGACGGTATCAAAGGTTGCCTGCAAATAACCTTGGAACTAAAGCAGGGGAATCGAAATCGTTATTTTTAGGAAAATTTAACAATTTAAAAAATATCCATTCCGTTTGTTTAAAATAAAATAAAAATTCGTCTCATATTAGATCTTCTAATTTCTAACCACTCATAAAGAACAGCGAGATTTGATCGCCCTTCTCCGCCTCTTAAAATCGTATGGAGTAATTGTTGTATCACCGCTCATTAGCAAAAAACATGTAACATTCAATTTCCTCCGTGCATTCTCGAATTTTAGAAAATGCATAGAAGAAAATGATATGCCTCATTTTCACCGCTTATTCTGTCATATTTTATTTTTTCTGTATTTTTTTATCGTTTTCGCTGTCTTATTATCTATGGTCGCAGAAAATTACAGAGAAGTCTTCACAGACAAAAATCACTTGCCTCTTATTAATTTATATTGTTAGTTAAGAAAAAAAATATATAAAAGCGACAGCGCATGTATCCATCATACAAATATGTGCAATGATTAAACCTGTGAAAGAGATAAAGCTGGTGCAATAAAGATCTGTTCTTTTAAATGATTGCTCAAAATGAAACCATAATATGTTTACATAATTGTTTACACATTGTATATTAAAAATCATTTATGAAATTCACTCTTATATAAAGATGTGTTATTTTTTAAAGCTTCAATTTAAAAGCTCGTGTGAAATAGTGACTAGCGGCCATGGTTACAACACGTGGGCGGTTTTTTTTAGAAAGTGGGGTAAGGGGGACAGAACCTGATAAGGGAGTTGTCAACAAAGAACGATTGGTTACGTGGAATATTAAGAGCCTCCTAGCATATAAAGATATCTTATGTATAAATTTCCTTTTCTTGCTCAATCAATATCATTTACTATCTTCCAGAGCAACCTATTCTAAGAAAAAATGAGAATCAGCCTCGGTACTTCATTCCTCGTTTTGTTCGTTTTCCTTGACTCTATTGGTAAATATATAATAATATATTATATTCATTATTCAAGTAAAGAAGAAAATATGATATTTTAGCTAAAAACGATTTTAATTTAAATTGAAAATTTTCTTTAATCGGAAGATTTTCCTTGGCTCATTAATTTTGTTTGTTAAAGGTTCATAATTGAATTTTGGAAAATTACCTTTTTTGTGAAAAATTGGATTTTGTTTTGGATAACAACATTATTTTTTATGAAATTTTAAGTAATTTATTTTAAATTGATATTTCTTTGAGCTAGAAAATTTAACTATTTTGTTTAAAATGTCTGCATTTTGTCGAAAACTTCTATTTTAGTTTAGAAAAACATCTCTTTTAAAGGCAAAGACCCTATATAGCTAAGAAACTTGCCGAAATTTTAATTTTGTAAAAAATCGTGATTGAAAAGTGTTTATGAAACAGAGGATTTAATTATTTTATTCTGTGAGTTTCTTAATTTAGAATGAGATAAGTCGGGACATTTACTTGAAGCATAAATTATCTCATTCCATCAAGGTGAAATTAATATGTGCGTGCGAGAAAGATCTTCTATTAACCAAAGTTTGTGATTTTAATTAAAATTGTTAACGCCACGAAGCTCTAAAATGATTCGTATACACAAGTTGTGCTCGGAAAAGGGAAAATACGAATATCGCAAAAAAATTGTATACACGTAACATCAGACTATTTATTAGTCATCAATTTTATATCTTACTCATCTAAGTCAATGTTTCATAGTTTTTTTTTTCAGTAGTAACTGCAAACTTCGCAAGCTTTTATTCTTATCCCTATTTCCCAAATTTTTAAGTTTCGAAGGCGAAATATGATTTCTCTTAAAAACTCGAAACTTCGGATTTTTTTGCTCTAAAAATTTTCAAATCTTTATTTTCTTTTCACAGAAATATCATCAGGAATGCCGCCCAAAACAAGGGACTTTTTGTCAACTTTTGGAATGAGTAACGAACATACGGATCATCATGGTAACACTAATACAAATACATATTTATAACAAAAGTGTTGATGGATAAAAAATTTTTGTATTAACATCAATAATATCTTGAACTGAAAAATATTCGACATGCACGAAACATTGTGTCTAAGGTTTAGAAGAAAAAATTTTGAACAACTATACCATAACAGAGTTTTTTACTAAGCAACTTTTGTTTATGCTCTATCTTTTTTAAAGTTCGTTGTTTCTTAAGATATTTCTCTTGAATTATATAAGACAGATAATTTTTCCATTGATCTAACTGGGTTCAAGCTTTGCATAACTATCTCCTGGCCTGGTGATCAATCTTGGATCGAGCCAAAATGAAACACTAAATAATCTGCACAGGGCCTGCCTTGTTGACAAGCCTGGAGAGTTTAATTAGAAATATATCAAACCTAAAATGAATATATACATATCACACATTTCATAACTCTTTTTTCAACATTAACTTGATGATAAATTTGTTTAATTTTATTAAACATATTGTAGAAGCTTTGTCTCTAGATTCCTAACAACACTAGGCCATAATATACCAAGATACGATTCTCTACTTTATGAAAAATGTAATCATCTCTTTCTTGTTTTAGAGACAAGTTTAGAGTCCAAGCGTTCACATAGTGTTAATACTATTCATTCTCCATCAGACACGTTTTTTCCTGCCAGAGCTAATCCTCCTGCCAGACTTAATTCTCCAGTCAGGCCTGGTTCTTCTGGGGAGCCTCCTCTTCATGTTATGTCTAGGTCTCCTCTTCCGAAGCGTCGTTATTCGATTGGACGTGAACATGGACCAGAACCAATGAGATTTATTCGATTGATTCCCTACACAAATCCGCACCGGATGTTTGAAATTAGAACATACACTTTTCCTGCCAATGCACCAATTCAATTGCATGGACCGGGAGCTGCAAACACTCTACCCATGCCAACCGAAGAGCGACTTGTTTTAACAACATCTACTGGTGACATTCTAGCGCTATTCGAGAACAATAATAAAATTCTTCGGGGAATTTACACGACAAAATATGCCTTTGAAATACGAGTAAAAGTAAGCATGACAAGCGGCGTTGTTGTGAATATGACCCCAGAAGAATGCAGGAACACTCCATTAGGCCCTAAACACCCAATCCTGAAGAGTTTTCAAATTGTGAATATAAAAGACTATCATCCACAACATTAATTTAATTCCAAACCAGTTTAAACTTCTTTTAGGATCAAAATTTTACAGGCAACTAATAATTAAATTAAATATTCAATTTGTTGTACTTTTCAAGGTGTCAATCTTTTATCAATACTTAAGTTCTTTTACGAAATATATAAACGAGGGTTTCCTTTTTTACTATACGAAAATATTTTCAGAGAAAAGTTATAGCAGGCTTGTAGTGATATGCCTACAACCATTTTTAACTGTAGGGGAAATCACGCTGCAATTGATAGGGAAGATTTGCGATTATTTGTTTTAACTGTTTACAGCCCGAAAAAAATATTCTTTTATGTATGTAATATCTGTAAATTCAGTTAACTATTGCAAAAAAATGCACAAAATAAATTTATTTATTCTGTTAAACTTCTGTATTAGATGCCTTCCAAAGTACGATCAACAGATAATTATTTCTCATCTTGATCTTTCAGGCTTATTTGACGGAAAAATTAAATTTTCGCAACCCATCATAAGAAACATTCTCTGGCCACTTTGCCTGTAAATTTTTTATGGTTTTTTTTGTAGTCGTGGAATAATGACGGGAAACCTCCAGCAGGAAAGAAATCGCATGCCTATCATGAATTAAGATTATTAATAATTCAAGAATCAAACAACTTTATCGCATGAGTCCATCATACAAATATGCGCAATAACAAAAACCTTGGAATACATAAAGCTAGTTTAATAAGGGTCTGTTCTTTCTAATGAATGTTTAAACTGAAAGTACAATATATTAATACAATTTTTTACATGACGCAATTTGTTTGTAATTACAAGAGTTTCAAACTGAACACAGAACTGAAAATGGTCGCGAAGAGTGGCAAGTGATTAGCAGATTCGCGGGTGTCAGTTGTTAGTGTGGAACTCTACATTCTGCTTGCGCAATCGGCAGAGTCCATCTTTGTGAGCCCTGTAGAAATCGAAAATTCATACTTGAGGGCCCATTTATAGGTATCTATTTTTCTAACAAACGCTAGTTTCAACGGAAACAACTGAGACCAAAGATTTAAAATAATAATTTCATTTAAAATAGACAGCGAAAGACACACACAACTTTAAATATGTTGAGCAATACTGTATTTTGAATTGGATGTAGCGAATATCAAGCTCCATGCTGTCCACCCTCCTTCTTCACCCTCCACGCGATCAGGATGTTCTACTTTAACTCCAAAAAAATTCGTATTATCTCAGTATATCGGATTCTAATTTTATTGTTTAGGGGAATGCTTATGTATATTAATATCACGTATTGAGCAAGTTTTTCTGACCAGAGCACGTCTGAACGACTGTGTCTAAATAGGTGGTCAGTCATAGTGTTCATGCCCCAGTACAAGAGATGATGTTGGTTCTCCAGTACTTTAACCGGGCTATAATTATAATCAGGCTCAAATCTCTCTAGTAAGCCAGTGTTTAGGTCAATTTGTTAGCGAGTGATATGAACAACATAATTATGTCTTCGCATATATTCTTGCAAGGCAAGCATTGTACAACCATCAATAATGTGCTCGATTTTCTCATTCGGACCTCCACAAAGGCGGCATCAGTTAATAACTGTCGCCAGACTGAGAATGTGTTTTGGTTAATTTGTCGTCCTAATTAACCTATCAGAGATAGCAATGACAAATCCTTTCGTTTTCAGAAAGCGTTCTCTTTGCCTTAACCAAAGTTTTGAAGCATCAATAACCACGCAAGGAAAATCTAATAATTGGGGGTATTGCTTGCGCAGCTGTTTACACTGCCATTGAGCAGCTAGGTGTTCAATGTTAAGGTGTCCGGTTATCTGGAAATCAACAGCTGCAACATTTAAATGGTATACAGGTCAACCCTACAGATGCAGACGTACATTATTTGAGAAAAATGTAGTTTTGAAACATTTTTCCTGTCCGCAGAAGCAAAAAGGCAAAAATACGTTGAGCAGTTTACCAGCAGATACAACGTAAGGCTACATAGTTGTTATACATACGATTGTCTAAGTAAAAAAACCTAATCCTTTGCTTCTTGTTGTAGAGTTAAGTTCAGAGTTCAAACATTTACGTGATAGCGACACTATTAATTCTCCAGGTGGGACTCTTTCTCTTATCAGACCTAATTTTCCAGTTAGGCCTTGTCTTTCTGGTGAGTCTCCTCTTCGTTCGAGGTCTACGTCTCCTACTTTCAAGCGCCATTTTTCTATAATAATTGAATATTTACTAGAATAATTGAAACTTATTCGGCTTACTTTCCACTCGAATCTACACTGGCTGTTCGAAATTCGAACATTCACTTTTTCTGCCGATAAAGCAATTCGGTTGTGCGAACAAAGAATTAATACTTTTCAATTCATGCGAACTGACAACCGATTAGTTTTAACAAAATCGACCGGTGACATCGTGCCTTTATTCAAGCATTAGAATAAAATTATTTTTGTATAATATTTATATAGAACAGGCACATGACCTCAGAAAAATGCGATGCATCTCGATTAAACCAGCCACAGCCAGTCTCAAAGAAGTTTCGAATAGAAAGTGTAAGCAACTATCTTTTGCAAAATTAATTAAATATTACAAAAATGAAGTTTCATTGGACTTTTATCGAAAGTTTTGTTTATTGATTCAAATAAGCTTGATACCTAATTTTGCACAGTGAAAAAATACTTAGTTCAAACAAAGAAACAACTCGTTCAGTTAAATAATTTTTTTCTAATAATAATATGGGCCAACTGTAAATTTTAGGTGATTATAGCAAGCGAATTTGGTCCATAAAAATTTTATTTATTTGTACAAGCTTCTTTTCTAATCAATTACTGCCTACCAACCAAACATAATTTTATGAGTTTGCTAACAAATTTGTTATTTTATACGTATTTAATTATGTCTAATAACAATTTGAGTAAAATTTTTATATTTTTCTAAATTCGACTCAAAATTATTTTTAATTGTTCACAGATCCTGCTTTCTGACATACGCCAAGGCTATTATCCGAGGTCCAATTTTAACAAGAAAGCAAAATCTGTAGATCCATCCTCATTATGTAATTACTGTACACATTTATGATTTACTTTTTTTTATAGATACGGCATTTTTTAATATCATTTCAAGATTGATAAATTGGGGGGTGGAGACTAAAGACAAACTAGCCCCTCTTCGAAAACATTACTTTTAAATGCGTAATCTTGAAGGACTTTAAATGCAATTCATCGAAACAAGAATTGCACCAAATGACAACAAACTTATCGGCGAAGTAAAGTTGGCGGAGGGGGAGGTGTGATTTTTGTCAACAACAAAAAAAACATTAAAAAATTTCTTTTCACCAACTTGTTCAGTTTTAAATGCCCTTGGTAGCTCAATTGAAAAGTCCTAGTAATTGTATTTTGCAATCCTTTTTGGCTTATCATCTCTTTTTTTACGTAATCATTATCAGACCGATTCATCCCCATACACGAAAGGAAATAATTTACACAATCGGTTGTGAATTATTCCCGTAAAAACGGTTTTTTTCTGAGCTGTAAAATTTGCTTTTGATTCGCAAATCCAAATCAAATCAAATAATCAAATCATCAAATTCGCAAATTTCTTTGTATCAGAATTTTTAATTATTTGGGCTGTATTGCCGATTTTTGGGCTCCAACACTTTTGATGAAAATTCAAATTTCAAGTGGGCATATTTTTTGGCAAAAACCACTTCTAAATCTAAAAAATAAAACACCGATCTGTTAACACAAATTCGAATTTTTAAGGAGCGCATAAATATTAGCAGTTCACAGAGGGGTTGCTTTTTTGCGTTAAGGGTTGAAGCCCAAAATTCGGTGAGGATTTTTTTTGAAAAGCCCCAAAATCAGAGACTCCATTTACCCTGTAAAATTCTAAACAAAAATTGTTGAAAAACTCACATCTGCCAGGTAATAAGGGGTTGCCTTTGAACGTAAAGGGTTCGAGCCCAAAAATCGTTGTTGCTATTTTCGATAAGCCCAAAAATCAGAGACTCTAGGAACACTGTACAATTTCGGAAAATATTATTTTCTGACAAAGTCAGATTTGCCTAGTAACAAGGCGATTTTTTACATTAAGGGTTGAAGCCCAAAAATCGGTGTTGGCATTTTTGAAAAGCTCAAAACCCAGCCCCTTGTTACCAGGCAGATATGAATTTGACACAAAATAATCCGATCCTTAATCTTTAAAAAATAGCTCCTTCTAAACAGGCAAATGTGACTGTCAACAAATAATCTTTTTTCAGAATTTTACAGTGAAAATGGAGACTCTGATTTGCGGGCTCTAAAAATACCACCCCCAAGTTTTGGGCTCCAACCCTTAACGTTAAAAGACACCCACTTGTAAACAGGAAAATATTTGTGTTAAAAAATAATTTTTGTTTCGAATTTTGTAGTGAAAATAGAGTCCTTGATTTTCGGGCTCTTCAAAAATACCAACCCGGATTTTTGGGCTGCAACCCTGAATGTTAAAAAACAGCCGCTTGTTACCTAGCAGATATGACTTTATCAAAAGATAATCTTTTTCATAATTTTACCGTGTTAATAGTGTCTCTGAGTTTTGGGGTCTTAAAAAATACCAAAACCTGAGCAAAAATTTAAAAATCAGTTCGAAAAATAATAGACCCAAAAAAACTCGAAAGACCGTATCAGATATGCGGAAAGAAATGGCAGAAGAAAATGATAAGAATAAAAAAAATCGATTCAATGTTTTGTTATCCAGATTTAATTTGTACTATTACGAAGCTTAATTGAGACTTGTTTCATAGTTTTTATTAGGAATACAATATAGTTGCATTTTAAGTGAACGAGGTCTTTTCCATACTTAATTTTGTTACTTGGTATTATTGTAGTAATAATTCATTTTTGAAGCACAATACAAATAATTAGTAAATTTATATTTCTGTAGATTCCGAAGGCAAAAATCCAACTTCAGAAGAAGTGTAATTCGAAAGTAAGGAAAACGAGTGGAATAATTAAACTTATTATGCTGTTCTACAATACTTCGATATTGACTTCACAGTATATTTAAATTTATTATAACACTTTATTCTTTCTTTAAACACTGATACTCGTTTGTAATAATTTTTTATTTTTTCATAATAATTGCTCAGTTTAAATGATAAAGCATCATTTTATTTTGCAAGATTTTAATAAATAAATTATAAGGTAAAAAGTATTAATTATTCCTCGGCGAAATAAATTTAAATGTGCACAAAAAGAATATTTCTTGACGACTGATTTACAAAACTTGAGTGGAAGGAATAAGCTGTGACATTCTGTAAATATTTCACAGCATTTTTCATCTTCCTTTAATAACAAATGGCAATTCTCCTTTTAAGTAACATAAAATCTAGGATTTGTTGACGATTAAAAATAAATTTTTTTATATATTCATCATTTCAAGCAATGGTACATTTCTTATTTAACGCTTAGTAAATAAATTGATGTTGAATGACTGCAAAAAAGCTTGAAATATTTCTCAAATGTGAGTTTATTAAAAAAGTTCAAAATTGTTATCAAGCGAATCCATCATATAAATGTTCGCAATAATTTAACCTTGAAAAATACAAAGTTAGACTATCAAGCATCTGCTTTTTCTGAAGCGTTTGTTTAAATTGTAAACAGAATATGTTGATACAATATTTTAATTTGCGAAAATTTATACTGCAACACAATAATAAATAAAACATCTATATGAAGCTTTATTGTTAAATAAATTATAGTACTCTATTTTTCACTCGCGCCACTTTTGTTAATTTTATTGGTAAATATATAATTATATAATATCATCTTCATGACTTGTGAAAATAAAAACGCTTATTTTTTTCTTGCTAATTTTTAAATGTGAAATTATGCAATTATTATTGTTAAAAAATATGGATGCATTATAGTAGTCATCCTTAGCTTTAAAAGTTAAAGTCGCAAGATTTCTTATACAGTTTTTAACCAGGAAATATTAGGTTTCAACCAAAAAGTTCATTTTATACGAAATACAGTGAAACTCTTCTATAGCGCCGATTTTGGGGCTGACGGTGGATGGGAACTAACATATTATAGCCCGCTTTTCTTATCTCACGCTTGAGTGCTCAGCTGAGTGACAACAGCATACTCCGCCCGCCCTGCGCAGCTCCTGTTACATCTACCTGCTGCGCGGTGTCAATTCTCGAAAGGACTATAGAAGGGAGAGCTATTGAAGGGTTTCACTGTATTTTAAACCTTGGAACATTTATTCAATTTACGACCATAAATGTAAAAAGCTGTGTAAACATTTTGATGATAAACAATTGTTTTATTAATGTAATTTCTTTGCCACGTGGATATAATAATCAGACAGATTATCAGGACCTACTTACATATCTTAATCAGATTTTTTTCAATTAAAGCGTTATATGTTAGAAGATTAAGTTTTGTTTGCTCTTTAGCGATTTCTTAAGTATCGATTTTTTGATTCCTTAAATTTGTTCTTCTGGCTTCAAATTCATCTATTTTATTAAAAAATCGTTTCTTGAAACTGTATATTGTTCACAATAAAAAAAATGTAGATGAAAATTTGGTTTTGTTCATAACAATTATTCACTGCCACGAATTATCAACAGGCTGCAACCGACTAATAAGAAATATAATTAATAAAAACCGAATTACAATATTTCTATTTTAAATAAACTTTTAACATTACAAATTCATAATTTTTTTTTGCCTCTTTACATAAATGTCGACTGGTACGTCACGCGAAACAAGGAACTTTCTGAAAAATTTTGGAATGAGTAACGAACATGCTATGATGAAGGTAACCCTAGCACAAATGAAAATTTATTTTATGAGCGTTGATTAATTAACCGTTTTTATGTTAAAAATTTTAAACTATTAATAAGTTCTGAAACCATAAAAGATGTTGCATGCATAGAACTATGCTTCTAATGTTTTATAGACAAATTTTTTTAATCGTTTATAGTATGATAGTATTATTAGTATAGACCCATAATCCTTTTCTTTAAATGAATTTCTTGTAAGTTTTTCAGAATTGCAGAAATATCAGAATTGCAATATAATATACGAATATTCGGAAGAAATTGATTCAAAAAGCAGACAAACCACAAAGCAACTGTTGATTTCATACCAATTATGATTCTGCATATATCAACTTAAAGCAGCAAACATCTGAAAACACACAGTATTTCTAAAGTTGCTTTGAATTGCAATAAAATTTTTCTTGAAAATCCCTCGTATCCCCTGGAAAATCTCTTGGAAACTCTTCAAATCCATTTCTGCCTTTAGGAATATTTTTAGATCCACTGAATGACTTTAAAAACTGTTAAAATTCTTCACGAAAAAATATTAAAATCCCCTACATTTATACAAATACTTTAAAATACTATGAAAATACTTGCGTTTTCTGACATTCCGCGAAATTGTTAAAAATAATTAATAAACCTGGAAACCTCTTATCACTTATTTCGATATCTTTTGAATTGCTTGAAAGTACTTAAAATGTTTGGGCGACTTTGCATTTTTTCAATATAATGCATATCCCTATAAGTCGCTACACAAGTTTTTTCTTTTGGGTACTGCAATAGTAAAACTAAAAACGCCTCTTTTATTTTGTGTCTCAACGTTTTTAAGCGTTCAGTTATTTTAATTTCAAACCTGTTTGCTGTTTGCTTAATAATACATTTTTTTATCGACGCAAAATTCTGCACTCTATTGAGTGTCATTAGCGCCAGTATACGTATAATTTTTTGGGCTAATTGCCAAATAGAAAGTTCACATTTTAGAGTGAAGATGCATAAGGATTCATCATATTCCCAGTTGACTATTTTGGTGGTATTTTGATTTCGATATTTGGTATTTAGGTATTTGGTTTAGGTCGTAAATTAGAAATTATCTTGAAAAAATATAGCACCCCTGTATCTTTGGACATGGCAGGTCCCGCAAGCTACGACATATCTGATCTATAGATACTAGGCAGTCTGATAAGTACCTGAAAATTCTAAGAGATGGCATTAGTATTCACTAATTTACAAGTTACAGCACTGAAAAGCGACTAACCTCCGAGTTTTTTTTAGTATGGAAAAATCTGAGTTTCGAGTTTTGATCAAACACTACTATCTTCGCAAGAAAACGATATCCGAGACCAAGG
>NC_046658.1:146673154-146675547 GCF_010883055.1 Belonocnema kinseyi
TTTCGGACGGTATCAAAAAGTTAGAAAATCGTTGGACTCGCTGTATCGACCTAAAAGGAGAGTATGTTGAAAAATAAAACCGACTTTGGCCAAAAAAACGTGATTTTTATAGATGCTGGTAATATAACTCTGAACTTTAAAGTGCTCCTAAAAAGACTTTGGTCACTGGGTTTACGTTCTTCCAAAATGGATCCCGCCTTCTATCAGAGACAGAAACTAAATAATAAGCGTCTTGAAGATGCAAGGTATTCATGAGACAATCAGGACTTCTAAGTTTCGAAATAAATTGCTTCTCGAGAAGATCACATTCAACAACATTTTCTTTTTTCAATAAACCTGTGGTCAATTGATACATTTGAGATTTTACTTTTCTGACCAATCTCTTTCAGTTAGAGATGTCTTTTGAACAAGTGGATTTATAAACGAGATTTAACATCTCTTTATCCAAAATAATATTATCAGCTCTAATTAGATTTCTCTTCGTCTATCTAAGCGTCTATCTATCTCTGCGTGTCTACTTAATTTCTGAATTATTATCTTCGTTTCCACATGGATTCCTGTTCCTACAGGTGTTGATTAGAGTATACTTATTTAGGAATCGAGTGATCGGATACTGTTTCTTTCTTCAACTCTGAGGATTCTTCAACTATCGTTGGCTCTATTTCTACACGCCGAAAATTGTTGCTTACGAAAGTAGCGGGGACTTTCGAGATTTTTGATTGATTTCGTTGATGTCTCCGATTTCTTGTTTTTAATTCCTGGCGTGGAGTTTTCATAAGCTTTGCATTCTTCAGGACTTCTTGTAGATTGCTTTCAAATAAGAATTGTTCAATAGCTGTTTCTTGAAATAAGTCCTTGAAATAATTGTCAGAGATGTTTCTCCAAACATTAATTTCTTTAAATAACTGATTTATCATGTCAAAGATCTGTGAGGATCCTGCTCACATCTTTCAGGTTTTAAAACAGTTGCGTTTTAGCTGCTGATTTTTCTTTTTGGTGGATTTAAGGGAAACTAGCTTTTTCACAGCTGCCAATGTGGCTCACATTGTCACTTATTTGAGATTATCTCTTTTAATTACCGATTTTTGTCCTCTGCTGTTTTTATCGATATCAGGATGTATGGCCGAAACTAGTTTTCTATGCTCACAGACAGTTTTTCTTTTGTTCTTAGCTAAAGCGAATAGATAATTGTAGGCTAGAGCCTATTATCCGTCTGTAAAGTTTGGCTGCTATTTATGTATATCAAATTTTACGTAAGCAAGACTTGTAAATCAGAAGTAGGCTTCGAATGTAGTACCTTTAAAGTATGGCTCCGCTCCTTGTTAATTTATGCGAAATCAAGTATTAGACACAGGTGAAAACCTGGTAGTTACTATAAGGTTAGGGCCTCTTAAATATTTTAAGGTTAAAGCATTGTTCAGGAAGCTTTGGTGAATTTTATGGGTTAGGCAATATTACCGCAAAGGGTTCATGACATGCTAATATACGATTGCTTGCTTTAAGAAAAATTTGATCCTCGCTTTCTTGTTCCAGATTTGAGTTCAGAATCTGAGAGTTCACATCGTGTCAGGTCCAGGTCTCCTCCTAGTGATTGTGGTCTTTTACGCGCATTCGGAGATAAAGCTGAACTACTGAGATTAATTCGGCTCATTCCCAAGATGAATCGCAGCCAGCAATTCGAAATTCGAAAATACATCTTTCCTGCCAATAAACACATTTATATGAAAGTAGGGGTTTATAGAGCTGCGCCCATATTAACCAACGAACGAAGTGTTTTAACAACATCCAATGGTGATGTTCTTGCAATAGTGGAGGGTAACAGATATCTTTCTGGAATATTTTAATTGAAATCTAAGAAGGAAGTACGGGTTAAAATGAACATGCACAGCAAAGAGGTTAAAGAAATTACCCCAGAAGAAAGCGCAGAGGTACCGTTAGGAAGTCGTCAATTAATCTCAAATATTTTCAAATTAATAAATATAAGCAACCATCCACTAAATAATTAAGTTAATTTACAAAAACGAAACATTAAATTACAATATCGTTTGTGATCCATTGTAGGATCAAAATGTTAGAAGTAAGTTTCTTTCGGAAATACTTTAAGTGCATTAAGTGTATTCCTCTAACAAGAATTTTTTTTTAAATACTTTAATTGGATTTACGGCACCGTTTAGAATTTCCCGCTTCAATGATTAATTATTAGTATTATTATTTTCTGTAAACATCCTTTCAATTAAAATCAACTTATATTAGGTATCATGACAATACATGAGCAACAGATTTAGCTTTGAAGCCTCATATAATTAGTAGATGCTCCTTATTCTTGATTTGGTTCAAGAGCAATAAGATTTTTAATGCTAAATATATAAAAAAAATATTATTGGGTATTTGGT
>NC_046658.1:146675647-146680238 GCF_010883055.1 Belonocnema kinseyi
TTAAAATGAAAATTTAATCAAATTTTATGCATAATATTTTAAATAATGTGATATTGAATTGTGATTTCTTGAATATAAATAATTGAATTGCTGTGAATTTAAACTATTTTCAATAATATATGTAATGCCAAAAATTCTCTATTCAATTTAAAAATAGTGTTTAATTTTAAACCCCTTAAAATAACACTAATTTCTCATGATTACTAAATGTAAATTTCCTGAATTTTCTTTAATCAAATGCATTATTTATACTGGTTGAATCATTTAATTAGATAAATTGATATTTAATCAAAATCACCTAAGAAATCAAGTTGCCCAACAGCTGTTTATCATATTTTCCCAATTTTCCGGAAACATAAATTTTGTTTATTCTACAAGTTGCCACAATTTTTGTTAATTATAGTTTTTTTGATTTTTTAAATAACCCAATAATTATTTTCTGGAATTTTTACTTTTCATATTTTGAATTTATTCGAAATTCGAATAAATGTAAAATATGACAAGTAGAAATTCGTGAAAATGAATATTAAGTTATGTAAAAATGCAGAAAAATTACAATTATTTTAAATACATATTCGGAAAAACAGAAAGCGTATAAAATCAAAATTAGAAATAATAATTCCACATGATAATTTGAAATTTGCATTATCATGTGACATTATTTTCTTTTCCCCAATAACCGGATAACCTATCATTCGTGTATATAAATCGCTCTTTGTCATCATTTTCACTTTAACTAATTACAATTTTACCGACATTTTATTTGTCCTACGTTTCAGCCGGCCTAAAATAAAAGCACGAGATTCATATTAAAAAATCCTGATTGGTTGATTTTCAATTTCGCGCCTTTATTTTAGGCCGGATCAATGGTGTCTAAAGATCATCTAGGTATAGTTGTGTCACAACTTCCCACTGTTTTGATTAGCTACAATTAAACCAGAACCAGAAGTGATGAAAAGCGAAGTGAGTAAAAGTGGGAAGTGATGAGCAGAAAAACAAAGTTATGGAGGACGAAAAATTGTTGAAAGGAAGAAGAGAAAGAGTTTAAAAAGATCTAACATGGAGGAAGAGGTTAAGGAGATCGCAAAAAGAGCAGGGGCTTGGGTAGAGAGGAAAAAAGGCCATATGGTGTGAATAGGGAGGGACAAGTTATGGATAAATAGGAATAAATATTCTGGAATGTGTCAGGTTTGATAGAAAAGTAAGATGTGATTATCATGAGTGAAACTTGTGCAGATAAGAAGGACTAAAAGGGGATAAAAAATATGCTACCGAAAGGTTATGTGTGGGCGATTCAAGAAGCAAGAAAATAGCACTTCAAAAAGAAAGATTGGAAAGTAATTAATAGGTGGAGGAAGGAAAGGGAAGAAGAATTAGTTTTGATAGTTGATTTGAATTCATTGACTGGCGAACAAGGCGGTGGGACATGGGATGGAGAAAACGAAGCATATTTAAGGAGTTCCAGGCATAGGGACATAAATAGGGAGAGGAGAAGTTCACTGGACGTAATGTGAGAAACAGAATGGTCTATATGTAATAGCAATATGAAAGATGATAAGGAAGGAGAAATCATATTTGTAGGAAAGCGAGAGACAGTAATAGACTACATCCTGACGGAAGAAAAAATGGGGAATTTGATAAGTTGTATGAAAGTGGGTAATCAGACTGGGTTTGAGCACTTCTCGGTGATAACTACACTGAAAGGTGGTGACCAGAAACAAGGTAGTTGGCGAAAGGGAAGGGGGGGGGGAGAAAGAAACAAGAAAATGGGAGTCCGGGAAGTAGATAAACTGAAAGAGTTTAAAGAAAAAATGGAAAAGGAGAAGATTAGGTTTATAAAAGAGGAAGGAGTAGATTCGTTAATGGAATGATAGAAAGGATCGACTGAAAAGGTAAGGAATGTGATAGGTACTAAAACAGAAAGAAAATGGGAGAAGAGAGGCTGGTGGGACGAGGAATGTAAGGAGAGTAAAGATAGAATGAAGGAGTGTTTAAGAAAATGGAGAATATGGGAAATAGAGAAGGGGAAATACAATAGGAGAAAACGGAAACATGAGAGGTTTCTAGAAAGTAAAAAGTGGAGGGGAAAGGAAAAGTACAAAATAGAAGTAGAAAAAGCGATCAAAAAAGTGGTGCTTGGGATGTGATGCATAAAGAAAGAGGAGGAAAGAAGGGCGTGAATGAAAAAATAGAATTGGGTGAGTGAATAGACTATTTTAAGGGCCTGTTATGGGGAGAGCAAAATAGGATAACAGCCGGAAAAAGAAAGTTGGTACAAGAAGAATGGGAGGTAGGGAATGTACTAACAAGAGAAGAAGTGGATGTGGCAATAAATAGATTAAAAATAAACACGGCTACAGGACAATATTGCTTTGGACAACGAAGCTGAAGTTGAAGTATGTGTGAGAGGGGCTCAGGGAAGACGTGTGGGAGATCTGCAACAAGATATGAAATATAGAAGGGTGGGCAGAAGAGTGGTTGACAGGGCTGGTGGTAGCACTTGTTAAAAAGCGAAGGGAAAGAAGGTAGAGGAGTACAGAGGGATCACTCTCATGCCAGTGGCTACAAAATATATGCAGGAATTTTAAGAAAAAGGTTAGAGAGTCAGATACGGGAAAGAGAAAGTATTCCACAAATTAATCGCATCATTCGTGGACCTTAAAACAGTTTTTGAATCATTAAACAGAAAAGTGTTATGGCAGGCAATAAAAGAGGAGGCAATAGAAAGAAGGCTGGTGGAGAGGATAAAGAAAATTTCTACTGAAACGAGGATTAGGGTAAAGATAAGAAAGGAAAAAGAAAAGGTATTCCGGATAGAATGAGGTCTAAGGCAACAGTGTCCTTTAAGTCCGCTACTGTGTTAATATGCTGTTGGCAGACCTAAAGGAGAAGCTAAAGAAGAAAGGAAAAGGGGGGGCGAGATTAGGTAACAGGAAAATATATTCTCTAGCTTATGCGGATGACGTAGTTCTGTTAGCAGACGTCGAGAAGGGGATGAACCTAATGATGAGAATTTTTGAAGAGTATTTGGAGCAAAGGATCTAACGGTAAATGTAGAGAAGACCAAGGTGATGTGTTTCAGACTTAGAAACACCATAATAGTTTACGTTTGGCAGATGAACGAACAAACAGTGGAAAGGGTGGAGGAGTCCTGTTACTTAGGTTTTTGGTTTGAGGCAGGAGCTGCAGACAAGCTGCAGGTAAAGAAAAGAATTGAATGTGCGAGTAAACTAATGGGCCAAGTATGGGGCATAGGAAAGAGAAGGTTCAAGTTCGATTAATGAATGAGGGTTTGGTTGTTTGATGTGTTGGTTTGGGCGGTGTTGTGTTATGGAGTGGAAATCTGGGGATGGAAGGAACATAGAAAATAAAAGGGCATGTTAAGAGCAGAGTTAGGAAGACAAAAATGGTTATCATACAAGTTAAGAGAGTCTGGAAGTTTGAAGAGAAGCTAAAAACGGAAAGGGAAGCACAATAACTGACGCGTGTTTGGGCGAAATTCGGAACAATGAGGCTAGAGGAAATTTAAAAAATTCAAATTGGAAGGAAGAAAGTAGAAAAATCAGAAGGGTTTGTAAGATCTGAGAAGGGGTAATGAAATGGCAGAACATAGAGTTTGAGCAATTAGTTGAACAAGGAAAATATTGATGGACAAAGATCATAGATTCGAGGTCAATAGATGGTATATGCTGGTCAAAGGGTTGACGGCACCACAATATCTGCAGAAAATAAAAAGGAAGACAAATAGAGTAGGGTGATAAGCTTTAGAATGGGAGAAGGAGTGAGTGCTTGTAGATATTGGATGTTGTTGTTTATTGGATTAGAGTCATGGGCACATGTATTAGAGAAGTGCACAGGTGGGTAAGAGGGGCAGTTGAGTGTGGATTAGTGCGCAAGATGGATTTTGGATGAGAAAGGACAGGGAGTGATATGGATGAAGAAATTGTAAGAAGTAAGGGAAAGCAAGAACATAGGGCAGAGCTAATCGGTTGATCCTGAAAAGGGAAATTGAAAAGCAAAAGATAAATTTAAAGTAGTGGAAAATGTTTTTTAATGGTAAGAGGAAACAAAAGCCCTGGAAGATCGCACATTACTAGAATTATTAGTACAGTGAAACTCTTCTATAGCGCCGATTTCCGTGCTGACGGTGAGTGGGAGCTAACTTATTATAGCCAGCTCCGCTTTTGTTTGTTTAAGTCTGAGTGCTCGCCTGAGTGACAGCCGCAGATCCCGCTTATTCCGCGCAGCGGAATATCGTAAAGACATCGTCAAATCATACGACTTATTTACGATATCTCAAAGACACCTTAACGTCATTGACATAGGATGTCGTAAAGTTGTCGTAAAGATGTCGTAACGATGTCGTAAAGACGTCGCTAAATTTTGTGCCCACTGGGTTTATGTACAGAGATCGAAGGCCCTCAAACGCGTAGAAGGGTGAGATTAAATTATTTGTTTAAAACAGGACTATTTTGGGAGAAAAATAATTTTCTTGGTTGCAAATTCATCTTTAAGGTTAGAAATTCAACTATTTTGTTAGAAATTAATTTTTTTGCAAAAAGATTCATCACTTTCGTCGAAAATTAATATT
>NC_046658.1:146680338-146702918 GCF_010883055.1 Belonocnema kinseyi
ATTTCAATTTTACAATTTATAAAAGTTTAACAATTACTAGTTTATTGAGCGTTTAAATTTTAAAAAGTTTCGGATTTAATTTTTAAAGATTAAATTTCAAAGGCGTCCCACTTTAAGTGTTTTAATTTGAGGTTAGTATTCATAGTTTCAAACAAAAAAATGTTACCTTTAAGAAATCGAAACTTTTCTTATGAACATGGAAAAAAGAAGGAAGTAACCACTCTCAATTGATTATAAAAAATATATTATCAATTCTTTTATTTTAGTCCTAATTATTTACTTTAATAAATAATCATAACGGAGGATTTACAAATTTAAATTATTCATATTTTTTCAAATATTGTAAAGAAATAACAACTGCATATAATGATGATAAAAATTATTCTAAATTCGTTCAAACTTAAAGAATTTCAGGAATTGTTTTAATTCAAAAGTCTTAGTTGTTAAAAAAAATTTAATTTGCTATTGAAAATTTATAATCTAAATTAAAAACAACTTAGCAATAATACATTCATAATTAATGACTTTTATTCAATTAAAAATATTGTTTTAGTCTAAGTAATTCACTTGTTATCCCATTTAATTTTTAATTTTTCAACTAAGAAAAAGAATAATGATTAAATATTTGAAACTCAATTGTTTTACATAGAATTTAAGCGTTAAAATTTGTATTGTTCTATTTGAAAAATGTTTAATTTGTAAGCGAAATTTTTAGATTTTTAAACGAAGTGTATGGAAATTTTTTGCTGAATTTCTAAAAATAATTTCAAATAAATAAATTCTTTCCTACAATTTTTTTTAAATCTTTCAGCCTCTTTCTGAAAATTCTGGAAATATCTTAAAATCTTTTAAATATTCTGATAAAATAATTTTTCAAAATGAAAAATCATTTTCAATCATCCTAGGTATATTAAGAAAATGTTTTTACTCTTTTGGTACCTTTCACAATTCTTAAAAAGCTTCTAAATTTTTTGTTTGAAATCTAAAATATCTACATTTTGTTTTAATTTCTATTGGAAAGGAAATTTCTTTTAATTCGCAGAATTCTCTAAAAGTTGTGGGATAAATTTAATTAATTTAAAAAATGTGTAGAAATTCTGAGAAATTTCTCAAGATATTAAAATAGAATTTTAAATATTTTCAAGGACGCTTTGTTGTTTATTTTTTATTACTTTAAATTAAAAAATGCTTAGAATAGTTTTCGGTTTTTTCGATTTTTTTAACAGGGAAAAATATACTCTGAATTATTAACTTTTAAATTCTAACCATAATTGAATAAAACATCAAATAAATTATGATAGAACATAAAATCTTAAATCTCAACTGCTAGTTTCCGGGACGATTTTAGAATTATTAATTACTGTTACGCTTATTACTACTGAAAAAAAAACATATTTTCGGTCAAAATTTAAGTCAAAATTTAGGTCTTAATTAATAAAAAATGGGAATCACTACTACACATGAAATGCATCATATTTTCAATCACTTAAAAAAACGACCTTTTTATTTAATTCCTATGTGAGGTATTGTACTTAGTCCTTGAGACTATTTATTTAAAATATGACATCAAACATTTCATAATTTCCGGAAAAAATTGAAAATTCGTAATATATAAACTAAAAATAAAACCGAATGGAGCGCCTTAAATGCTGCAACCATCCTTACCAGAGAGCCTCTTACAGAACCTCTTACATTACAGAAAGTCTCCAGAGACACTCTATCCGCAATAGGGTGGTCCAAAACACTTTATTTTTTTATTTTTATGGGGACAACCCAGAAATTTGCTCGAATACACACAAAAATAACTGCAGTTTTTTCTTTTGAACAAAAAAATGATATTTAGAGGTGCCGCAGGCCCCATGAAGTTTAACACGTATTTCCCATAAGAAAAAAGGACGTTTTTGTAAATCTTATTCAGAATCCTCAATAATATTTCAATCGAGTTGAAACTCAACATTTCTGTTCGAAAGTAGCCATAGAATACGAATAAAATAACGCTTCTTCAATATCAGCACCATATGTCTGTTTTATAGGGTCCCAAAAAAACCCCATAAATGAAAAAATGGATTTTGCGAGTTTTTGGCGCTAATTATGACTTTTTTGGAGTCTTCTTTTATGAAAATTGTTTCTGACACATAAAAGACCATTTCATGCTGATAATTATATGTTCACATAAATTGTTTAAACAATTTATTATTGTTTTTAGCCATTTTCTCATAGAATGGAGTTAGAAATACGCCGTTTTTTTTAACATTTCCCCACTTTTTGTCCAATTTTCAATTAGAGGGTAGTGATAATTCATTAATGTTAATATGACTGATTGTTTAAACAATTTATTATTATTGTTAATAATATTCTCTTTAAAAAAATGGTACCAAATTGCAGTTTAGAAAAATTCACTTTTAGTCCAATTTTCAATGAAGATAAGTTATGTAATTTATTAAAGTAAAAAAAATTAACTGTTAAAGCAATTTATTATTATTAATATTAGTATTATATGCGAATAATGCGAGAAAGATGCAATTTTTTCTGACATTTCTGGCATTGTGTCCAATTTTCAATTAAAGTGAGGTCATAATGAATTCAAGTTAACAAAAATAATTGTTTAAACAATTTATTATTACTGTTAATAATATTCTCTTTCCTTAATTGCTAGAAAGTGGCGGTTTCTTCTGAAATCTTGAACTTTACATCTCTCTTTTATTTATGAAGAAATAATAAGTCAACCACGACAAAAATTATTTTTCAAATACTATTTTTGTTTTAAGTGAATTATTTTCGCACGTTTTCCAATGTTATTATTTGTTAATAACTAAGCAGATGAAGCAAAGTTATAAATTTTATTTTAATAAAAAACACAATTTTCTAGCACTTAGCTAAGGAAAGATAGTTATAAACAATATTACATTGTTTAAACAACTTTTTTGTTAACTTTCATTAATTACTACGTCACTAAGTGAATAGGGTCAGAAAGGTAAAAATTGCCGAAAAGCCCGCAAATATCAGACATTGTTATAGATGAAGATAGTCATAAGCAATAATAATTTGCTTAAACAATTATTTTTGCTGAATATAATTAATTATTAAGCCACGCCTGATGACAAATAGACAAACAGTTGCAAATTTCTAAAAAAAAAACTGAAAAAGATTTACAAAAATTATTATAAAAATTATAAATTTCATCTTTCCGGTTCTTTAAATATTAAGTTACTGAATATAATTTTTTACAGTTTTCGACGTCTGTAATATAATAGAATCAAGCTTTTTGAGGGTAACATTTTGTACATTTTTATAATTTGATAGTAAGTTTTTTAATTTTGTTCATTTTTATAGTTTTAATTTTCTATTTGTAAATATTTTAATTTTCTTATTTTCCAACCACATGGGCATTAGGATTTTGGGAAAATAACAAATTGTTCAATTTTTTTTAAATAGTTAATTTTAAGTTCTAAAGATTTCAAAATATATCGCAGAAGAATCTGAAAGAGTTTTAAACAATTTTTTTGGATAAAAATTTTTTTGATTTGTAAAAGTTTCAGTAGTTTTGAAAATAATCAAAAATAATTGAAATCTTGTGAAGATTCAGAAATTTTGTTAACGAAATGTAAATTTTTGAAGATTTGGGATAAAAGATTTAAAGCTTTTCAAGAATTTTTAAAGCTGTTAAAAGAACAATAAAATTTTCACAAGATTTCTGGTGAAATTTCAATTGCTTTTTTTATTTAAAAAAAAAAATTCTAGAAGAAAATTAAATTAAAATCAGGAAATTACAAACAATTCTATCATGCTGAATAAATATTTAAAACTATTCTTACAATTTAAAGTTAATTTGAAACTTTTGAAAAATTTTATTTCTCTTTAAACGAACATTGTTGAAGATTTACAAAAAAGCTGAATTAAAATTACGAAAGGTTTCAAGAGAATGTAAAAGTGTTTTTATAATCCAAGATAAATGTTTATTGATTTTTCATTTTCAAAAACCATCTTCAGGTTAATATTTAAAAAGATTTCAAAGTACTTGAAAACATTTTTATAAGACATTTAGGAGGTTTCAAAGTCTGAACAGTATTCCAGAAAAATTTTTTGATTTGAGGTAGATAAAATTTTTAAGAAAAATTTAGATTTTTTACAATATTGTAAAAAAATCAGGTTTTTATGAATTTGGAAATGTTTTGAGAGAATCAAACATTTTTCTCTAGATTTTCAGAAAAATTTACGTGATTGGGAGCTTTTAGGACAATTTATTTTTTATTGTTCAGGATTTGAAAAAAATTCTAGTTTGAAAAATTTTCAAGATAAAGAAAAAGAAATAAAATTATAATTTGTGCACAAATTTAATTGTTGTTTATATTTTATACTTTTTTTAAATTAAACATGAACTGAAGTTATTCAAGCTAAAAAATAAACGTTGTTAAAAATGATTTATAAAATCGAGGAAAATGCTCTTCGGATATTTAAAAATTACACAATTAATCTCTGTAATTAGATTGAGCATGAATAATGATTTGTTGTGGTCAGGAGAAATGCATTGGGCCTTACGCCTGAAAGCAGTGAATTTTAGATTTTTGCTATTTATTTTTTATTTAAAATATGAAAAACATGTTTGTTGACACTTTCGCGTTGCAGTATTTCAATTCTAGTAATTACAGTGAAACTCTACTCTAGCGCTAATTTTTGGGCTGACTGTTTTTAATTTTTTTGTATGATAAAACTCAAGTAGTATCTCAATTTTTTTACCACAGAATATTCAAGAAAAAGGCTATTACTGTGAATTTTTCAAATTTTTAAATTTTGGGGGTCTCAGTGTAAGATTAAAAAAAGTAATTTTTAAATTAGGATGGCTTTTAAAATTAACATGGGGGTTTCAATGGAAAATTCTGGGTTTAAAAAAAAATATAAAAAATCCTTTTTTATTGAGCCGGAAAATTCCCAAAAAATCGAAAATAGTAGTTTTCCATTAAATGCATGCTAAAGATGGTATTTCTTAGAATTTTTGAAGATAAATTCTTTTAATTGATAAGGGACCAATTTAAAAGTTTTAAAATAATTTTAAATTGTTTAAAAAATTATTATTTGTTTAAAGAATTCTTCTCTTTCTATAAATCCTGAAAATTTATCATCTGTCGGGATAAATGATACAAAGTTGATGAATCTCAAGTGTTGTAATTCTTTTTAACATTTTTGGTGATTATTTAAATAATTTTTATTGGTTTAAACATTTTTTTCTCCTTAAAAATGTAAAAAGTTATTATTTCCTGGAAATAATGACACAATTAAAGCATGTGGTGAGCAATATATTTTTAAGCATAATTTAATTTTTAAAAGAAATTATTATTGTTTAAATAATATAATATACTTACGTTTTAAGATGAGGAAATGATGTTTATTGAGCGGCATGGTATAAAATATACGAAAATAATATACTTTTCTCAACTTTCCCTATAAACAGGCGCACTTGAATGATTAATTGCAGAAAAAAATGATTCACTATTTAAAGAGACAAAAATTATGAAAATTTTCGATAAATATCCTTTGAAAAAAAGGCTGCTCTCAATATTGTGTCATCATTTCCAGGAAATATTAACTTTTCAACAATTCAGGGTGAAAAAATTGTTTTAAAAAGTGAACATTCATCAACTTTATATCATTTATCCCGCATGATATTAACTTTTTACGATTTACAGGAAGAAAAAAATGGTTTCAAGGATATAAAAAATTTGAAAAATACTTAGAAACTCCTCACTTCTGTCGATTAAAAAAAATGACGTTAAAAAATTCCAAAAAATACCGTCTTTGGCAGGAATTTGGCAGACAGATTCTGTTTCCTCATCACAAAAAACTAAACTTGAATTTTTACACGTATAAATTTAGACAACCTTATTGTGAAACTTAAGTTTTATCACACCAAAGAATTCAAAACTAATTTCAAAAAATTTTTGAATTCGAATTTCCCGTTAAAAATTTTTTGAAAAAATTGTGCAAGTTCAAAATGATTAAAAAAAGGTCTGTGAATTTTTTCAGATTTTTCCTAACGATAGAGGGACAACAAATAAAAGACAAAATGGACCTTATCCGCCCCCCCCCTGACTCATCCAAGATGGCGGCTAACGGTTTCAAATGTTGTGATAGTTTTTTTTTGTGAGCATTTTTATTTTTAACTACCATAAGAATATATCATTTTAATAAACTTATATTATTACAATTCATAATATGTATGGACATTTAAAGATACGTATTCTAATTAGCTCGTTTTTAAAATGTTTTAAAATGTAGGCATCATATAAAAAAAAATATTTTTTTATCAAACTTTTCAATGAAACTTGTATTGCTTCTACATTAATTTATTTGTTTATTTTCCATGTTAATTTCCACAATTTAAACCGAAAATATGTGTCCTAGCGTAAAGTGGCCCAAAGAAAATTTGTCGATATAATTCAGACGAAAAATTTTATTAGTTAAAATGTTCATGTAGCTTGTGCTATTTTTACAAAAAGTTATTCTTTTCATTTCGAAAGTATTCTTCTAACAAAAGTTTATTACAAATTTTGTAGATCTTTTTTGGGTGAACAAACTTTGCCTCTCTATTTTTTCGTATCTTGTGTCGTTTGTCTAAAAATTCAATTTTTCTATTTTAATGCTGTTTTTACGGATAAAGTAAAAACTACACGTCCTACGAAGAAGTGAATAATAACAAATTTGTAGTCCTTTCTTTTTTGAACAATTTTATTGATTTATATTTTGTCGTATCTTGCCTAATTTAACAAAAAAAAATGGAATTTTTGATTTTTTGTAATTGTTTGAGCCGTCAAAATTTGAATTTTCAGTTTTTAAAAGAAGTTAAGAAAGTTGTTAGGATAATCTTATTCTTCAAGCATTAAAATTTTTGATGATTTTTTTCTCTCGTTCTCTCGTAATTTTTTTTTATTGTCGAAAAAATCCACTTGGAGAAAATGTTCGTATTTTCAAGTGCTACGAATAACCAAAGAATTTTTGAATTGTGAATAAAAGCGGACTCTATAATTCTTTCACATATGTTCTAATTGCACTAAATCTTATTTAAAATAAAATATTGAACTGTTTCACTGCTATACATCTAAAATGTTTCACATGTGCGTACTAAAACTATTATGAACTAGACGCTGGACGCCATGATTGTATTACATTCGACTCCTTCTCCTCCATTCACCATGGTTACTGGGCATGCGTACTGCACTCAGTTGCGCATTGTGCAGCCGCGCATCAAAGTTCCATACATGACTGAAAGTTTTCCTATACCAGTACGTTTGGAAAAATTACGATTATTTTTTAGTGTCACTCATGAAAACGAATGTTTCTAAAATCTGGAAAAAATAATTGTGAAATTTTGCGAGATCAATACCAACCACCTATAAAGTAAGAAACGTGCACTTGTGACGTGAGGAATAAATAAGAGAAAATGTAAAATCAAAATACAATATCGTTTGTGATCTGAAGACGGATCAGTGTTACAAATCAATTCAAGTTACATCACAAAATCAATTCTTGGCCGGCAAAGTGATATCCTATAGGTTAAATCCAAACGGTATCACCAACTGTCATTGTTATGTGTCACCAATTTCTTGAGTAAAGTTCAAGGGGTTATATAGGTGGTGAGATACCCTGTATATTTAATCCCTGAGATTTATTGCAGTAACGATCATGAATTTACAAAATTCTTCTTATTTTGGAAACAAAAGTGGAAACAAGTCTTTGTACAGCATCAATATTTAACGCTAGAAAAGCGCTAAATTTGAATTGATTGAGATTGGATTAAGACTTTTTTTTACTCAAGAGTTCGGATTCTTAAGATTGCGAGGGACTGAATTTTTATCAGAAAAGTCCAGTACACTTGCTTTGGATCAGATTAAATATTCCTTACTTAGTGGTCGGATTAATTCGGATTTGGACGGCACGAGTTTTTTACATCAAATCGGGATTCAGGAATAAAACAAGGTGAATATTTTCTGATAGATGTCGGATTCACTGGAATTGATAAAGGATTAAATTCTCAGAAAGGAAGAATATCGGATTTGTAGACATTCTTGACTAGATTTCAAGGATTTGAATTCATTAAGATAAATTATTTTTTACTTCAATTGAATTTGAAACCCAAACCAAGGTAGTCATCATCATCATCAAAGCAAGTCATAAAGTTTGATTTTACATTCAGGACAGATTTTATACTATTAATTGTGATTTTTAGCTTTTACCAATCCAAGCCGATTAAATCAATATTCAGCGCCACAAAAGCGCTAAATTTTGATTTAATCGGAATAGACTGAAACTGTTTTTATTTGAAAAGTCGTATTCTTAAGAACGCGATGAATTAAATTTTTAGTAGAAAAGTCCAGTACACTTGGTTTGGAACAAATTAAATATTTCTCTGTTAGAAGTCGGATTGATTCTGATTTAGACGGCACGTCTTTTTTACATCAAGTCTGGATTCAAAAACTAGACAAAGTCAATATTTTCTGGAAGACATCGGATTCACTTGAATAGAAAACGATTAAACACTCGGAAAAAAATAATTCAGTCGAAATGATATGGATACAAATATCGGATTTATAGTCATTCTTGACCAGATTCCATGGATTAGAATTCATTAAGATGAATTATATTTTACTCCAATTGAATTGGAAACTTAAACTAAGGTTGTCATCATCATCATCAAAGAAATTGATAAAACTTTATTTCACTTTGTTTGGATTAAAACTTTTTTTTTACTCAAGAGGTCGAATTCATAAGATTGTTAGGGACTAAATTTTTATCAGAAAAGTCCAGTACACTTGGTTTGGATTAGATTAAATATTTCTTAGTTAGAATTTGGATTGATTCGAATTTGGACAGCACGAGTTTTTAACATCAAATCTGGATTCAGGAGTGAAACAAAGTAAATATTTTCTGGAAGATGTCGGATTCACTTGAATTGAAATGGATTGAATTCTCGGCAAGGAAGAATTTAGTTGAACTGATATGGATACAAACATCGGATTTATAGAAATTCTTGACTATATTTCATGGCTTTGGATTCATGAATATAATTTTTTTTTGTATTCCAATTGAATTCAAAACTTAAACCAAGGTAGTCATCATCAACAAAGCAAGTGGATCATCAAAGCTTGAACTTAGTTTGAAAAAAAATTTTATACTATATATGATGATTTTGAGCTTGTTCCAATCCAATCCGATTAAACCAATATTTAGCGCCAGGAAAGCGCTAAATTTTGAATTAATTAAATAAATTTTTGAAGAGTAATTATTTTTAATTTCGCTAGAATTAAAAAAACTTGCATCAAGGCAGTCATCATCATCATCATCGAAGCGATTCACAACACTTGAGTATCTTACAAACTAAATAGTTGGTACAACTAACCATTTTTTTAAATATGGTGATTTTTCGCTTATAATATAAAATTTACTACAATAGTTATCAAGAATCTTGTTCATCTCACGAAACAAAAAGTTTGAAGCTCAATATTGGCGAAGACCAATATCTTCTGACCATGTATCCAGTTCACGTATGGCTAATAAGAGACCTTGTGCCCGATCCACCTTAGGGATTAAGAATCTTTCGAAGAGATGCGACGCGTCGAACTGGAAGTGGCGCAATTAACCCTCGTGCGGACGTCTGGTCAGAGATTGGTCTGCTCTTCGGCGGCTGGGTGGTCCGAGTGGAGTAATTTTGGGTCTGTTGCTATACAGTCCAGCCAAATAAAATGGTTCCCAAAAAATTCGGCCTCAGCTCTACAACTCCTTGAAGAAAATATTCTCAGCAGAATCGATCTTTTTTGCACAACAGCCTGTTTCCATTATTCGCAACATTTCTCTTATTGTATTAATCAGTTTCCTCAGAGTAAGATAAATAATATTTGACTAAACAGATTCAGTACTTCATTTTTTGGATTGAAGTAATCCTTCTTCGGAGGGTCTTAAAAAGTGAAATAAGTTCTCTGGAAGAAGGTCGCACTGCGATTTGAAAGGAAGAAGTTGCATTGATGATTTGTTAAGTTGACTTATGTATCTCTGTGAATAAGTGAGTGAGGAAAAGAAAAGCAGAGAAAAGTACGAGTAAATAAAGAAAAGAAGGATGATCATTAGGTCGTCATGTCTGCTAGTTGGGAGTGAAAATTATTGTCGAATTCCACGGAGTGCTTTGGTACTTACAAGTTACACTGGTATTAGGTACGTACCAATGGACGTACTTACGGTCGGTTTATTCAGTACTTGTCGAGAAGGGCAGTCGCAATTAATCACGGTCGCATTTATGGTTTTGTTGCCTGGCACGCCCTGCGAAACGTCGCGAATTGTTCCTGGAACGTAGCCAATTGTTTGGCGTGGGAGACTTTCAAGGCGGTCAGCGCAGCCTCTCGTTTCAGTGTTCAGTGTTCACCCTCTTAATGTGGCAAAAGCACTTTTTTGATTCTCCAATTTCCATGTTTCAAACTTGCTGTATTCTCTTCCGGCACACTTTGCCGGATTTCAATGTTCTCTTCGGGCATATTTAGCCCGACTTTAATTTTATCTCCTGGCAGATTTGGTCATCAACGTAAAAGAATTCTGTAGAGTTCATAAGACTTCAGGATTGATTGCAAAAATTGTCGTAAGGAAAAATTAAAATCTGGAAAAATGTACTGGAAGAGAATACACTGCGATTTAAATGTTTTAGTCGCTGATATTTCCAGTGCTTGTGTCTCTAAACTCAGATCAATATTTCTTTTTCGTTAAAGGAACCGCTTATTTGAAACAATTTTTTTCATTGAGAAGAAAATAACTTCAAAATGCAGAAAATCATTTTAAATCAAGGAGAAAATTTTATTGGGACAAGAAACCTTTCTTTAAAATAAAATATATTCAAATGAGATTAAAATAAAATTTAAAATCATATTTAACGTTTAATAGTGAAATCAGGTTTCAGAATTCCTGAAAATAAAACCAAGAATCTAACGATTGAATTTGGGTAATCACCATAAAATTTTCTTATTGAAATTTGAAAGAAGATCACAAATTTCTCGAAAAAATAAAAGTAACAAATTTCTTTGTTGGGCAAAAATAATAAAGGAGAAAAGAAAAATGAGAGGTTAATCAACGAAATCCCCTTCCTTCTCTTTTTTATTTATTTATTTTTTTATTTTCATTATTATCAAATAATAATAAAAAAACATGTGTAAAAACTAATCACCAACGTTTTGGCACTCATACAGCACCTTCATCAAGGAAAAAAAAAGAGTATAAGGTGAAAAAAAATAATAAAAAATACCATGACCATAAAGAGATTTATTTAAGTACTATATGTAAATACTATATTTAATTAAATTTAAATCTATTTTACTTCTAATATTAGAAGTAGAAATTTTACATTTTCAACAAGAGATGTATTTTTAACCAAATATTTAAATTGTCCATCAATAATATTAATTTTAATCTGAAAAATTGTAGAAACCGAAATCTTTAATTTTTTGCTAAAAAACATATGTTTTAATCAACAAAAAATTAATTTTCAAACAAAGTAATTAAATCTTAAACTAAAGAAATAAATTTTTAAAGTAAAAGTTCAAATAATAGTAAAAGAGTCTAAGTAGTATAATATTTAAATAAAAAGATAAACCTTTAATTTCAATTGTTACACTTGATATTTGAACTAAACCACATTCTGATTCTAGATTAAAAACATTTAAATTAAGCCAAAAAGATGATTTTTCAACAAAATAATTAAATCCTCAACCAAAACAGCTTTTCAACCCAAAACTGTGAATTTTCAACAAAAAAGCGAATTTTCAACTAAAAGCGATTTCTTAGTCAAGAATAATAAAATTTTAAAGAAATTGTTGAGTTTTTAAACTTAAAAAATGTTTTAAAAAGAGTGCAATTTTCAAATACTACTGCCATCCCCCAAAAGCACACAAATTTTGATTTTTCCAAAACAAAGTTCATTTTAAACATAATGGTTACATTTTTCTATCAGGAAAGATAATTTTCAGAACAAAAATATAATAGTTCGCATTCAAACCAATCAATATTTTAGTTTTATATCAAAAACATTTTTTTACAAAATAGTTGAATCTTCAACTATGAAAGAGATTCACTTTTAACTAAACAGTTGCATTTTGAACGAGAAAGTTGAGATTGGTATTTGATCAAAAACGACAAATTTTCAACTGAAATGATAAAATTACAACAAGAAAATATTCACAATGGATTTAGGCTTTTAACCTGGTAATTTCTGAGCAATGAAGATGAATCCTTACCGATAAATTCAATACATAATATCTTAATAAAACTGATACATTTTTAACAAAGAAGATTCGTTTTTCACTAAAAATTAGATATTTTTAACTAATCCCATGAATTTTCACAAACAGATTGAATTTTCACCTGAAAAACATGAATTTTTAAGCAATTTTGACCAAGAAGATTAATATCCCACCCAAAATAATTACTGCTGAAGGAAAAAAGTAATACTTGATTTTGCAACCGAAACAAATTATGATTTAAAATAAAAAAGATTAAATTAAATAAAAAAGACGAACTTTGATCAACATCATTACGTTTTCAATGACCCCGATGAATTTTTAACGAACTTGATGAATTCTCGAACAAAAGAATTTATTTTCAAAGAAGCAATTTAACGTTCAACCAAGTTTCTTTTAATTTTCACTAAGAAAGCGAAACTAGCGAAAATGTGACATTTCATCTTTCATTAAAAATCATTTTCATTTTGAATCAAAAGTAGATAAATTTAACCAAAAAAGATGAATCTTCAACAAAGTTTATTATCAACCATATAGCAGAATTTTCTACCAACATCGTTGCATTTCGGACCACCTTAGTCTCTAGCATTGAATCGCGAAGACGAACTTGACTTCAGAGACTGTTCCGAATATCATTGTGAATCTCGGAAAAACATATTTGTAAAATTAGGTGATTTTTCCACGTCCAGGGATAATTTATACTGTTGATGATATACAAGTATATTACGCGTCTTGTATAATTACCGAAACAAGGAATGCAGGAAGAGTTTTCGTCTGGTGGAAGAGAGCTGTGCAGCAGTAGTATTAGCTAAATTATGACCATGTAGTATGCAGCAACGGCAGCAATCTGAGAGATAATAAGCCGGAGGTGGTCGTTTGCCCGTGAGCTCGTCGACGCCAATATTAATTAAACGATCCCATAAGCTTAACAAACTGGCTGTATGTTAGGCAGTTTATTGGGGTCCTCACTCTCGATGTTAAAATGTTCCAATCTTAATTAGGTAGGTGTCTGCAGAAGAATAATTCCAGAGAGTTCAGTTTACAAAAATTACGAAAAAGGGCCACCTAGTATGGGATTATGTCTAGCCGCTTACATTCACCAATTTCGGCGATTTAGAAAAAATTTTTTGTAAAAATCTTTTTTAAAAAGTTCTTTTTTTGATTTTAGTGCAATCAGGCATTTCATTATTCACATACTATAAACTAGCCTTACCTATGAACAATTAAGAATCACTTATCACCCATCGACCTTTAACCATTAACTGTCAACCATCAATCATCAACTGTGAGCTACAAGCAATCAACCACAAGCCATTAACCATGAACCTCTTATCGTCAACCATGCAGTATCAATGATCAGCCTTTCACGATTAAGCATCAAGTATAGACCATTAAACACCAACCATCAACTAAAGAGCATCCACAATAAAGTATAACCCATCATCTACAAGCGTCAACCGTCAACCATTATTCATCAACAATAAAGCATCAACCATCAACCGTCAAGCATGATTCATTAGCTATAAACCATAAGACATCAACCATAGACGGTCAACTATCAAACGTCAAACATCAACTATGAACCACCAAGCATTTACCATCAAGCAACAACCGTCAACCATAAATTAATTTTTTATTAACCATTAAACTTATATTGTTAACCATCAACAAAAAACTAACAATGATCAACCAACAACCATAAAGATCAACTCAAACATCAAATATTAAGCATAAACCATCAATCATCCCCCATTAACCATCTATGATCAAGCTTCAACCGTCAATCATAAACTACCAAAAATCAATTATAATTGATCAATCATCAATTTCATGTACCACTAGTCATCAACCTTATACCTTCTATCGTCACCCATTCAGCATCCTACATAAAATATCAGTCATGAATTATTATTATTTAACCTTCAATTATCAACCATCAAATATCTACCATTAACCGTCAAAGAACAACCAATGACCATCAACGATTGACTATCAGCCCTCAAACAACAACTATCAAGCATCAATTATCAGCCCTCAAACATCAGCTATCAACCATTAATTATCAACCATCGATCGTCAATCACCAACCATTGCACATCAACCAATAATCATCAATGATCAACCATCAACCATCAAACATAATGTATCAAACATCAACCATTAACTAACAAAAATCAAGTGCAAATCATGAACCATACATTTTATCAACAATTAACATCAACGGTCAACCTTCAAACATCAGATATCAACCATCAACCATTTTTATTCAACTTTTAACCATAAATGATCAAGCATCAACCATCAAATATCTACCATCAACTATTAACCATCAACCATCAATCATTAACTCTAAACAATAAACCAACAACATACAACTATTGACGAGCAAGTATCAAACTTTAAACATCAACTATCAAGCATCAATTATGAAACATCAAACGTTAATAAGCAACTATTAATTATCAACAATCAATCCTCAATCACTAACCATTGAGCTTCAACCAAAAACTATCAATGATTATCCATCAACCATTAAGCATCATATATCAAGCATCAGCCATCAACCACCAACCATCAAGTATCGAAAATCAAGTACAAAACAGCAACCATCAATTTTGTTAATCATTAACATTAACCACCAATCGTCAGCCATCAAGGTTAAAGCATTAAACATCAAGCATTATTATTCAACTTTCAATCATAAACCATCAAGCATCTCATATCAAATATCTGGCATCAACCATTAACCATTTACTCTACACCAACAAACAACAACCGTCAATGATCAACTATCAAACCTTAAACATCAAACATCAGATATCAACCATCAACCATTTTTAATTAACCTTTAACCATGAACCATCAAGCATCAACCATCAAATATCTACAGTCAACCATCAACTTTCAACTAAAAAACCTCAAACATCATCTCTCAAGTATCAATTATCAAGCATCAACCGTTAATTAGCAACAATCAATCCTCAATCACCAAACAATGAGCTTCAACTAACAACCATAAATGATCATCCATCAACCATTAAGCATCCTCCATCAAGCATCAGTCATCAACCACCAACCATTAAGTACCGAAAATTAAGTACAAATCGTCAACCATCAATTTTATTAACCATTAAAATCATCCGTCAACCTTCAATTATCAAGCATGAAGCAAAAAACATCAAACATCACACATCAACCATTATAAATCAATTTTCAATCACAAATCACCAACCATTAAGCATCAACCATCAATTATCTGCCATGAACCATGAACCATTTACTCTAAACTAACAACCTACAACCATCAACGATTAACTATCAAACCTCAAACATCAACTCTCAAGCCTCAATCATCAACCGTCAACCGTTAATTATTAACTATTGTTCATCAACAATCAATCGTCAATCACCAACCATTGAGCACCAATTAGCAACCATATATCATCAACCGTCAACCATCAATCATTAATTATCAACCATTAATCGCCAATCACCAACGATTGTGCATCAACCAACAACCGTCAATGAACGAACTTCAACCAACAAGTATCATCCATCAAGCATCAACTATCAACCACTATCGACCATCAATTATAAACCATCAATTATCAATAATAAACATCCACCGTCCACCGTCAAACATCAAGCATCGATCATCAACCATTAACCATTAATCATCAACAATCAGCTATTATTCATCATTAATCAACCGTCAACCATCAAAAATCAATCAGCAATCACCAACCATTAGACATTAACTATCAATCAACAACCATCAATTATCAGTCATCAGCTATAATGTATTTATTATGAACTATCGCTTTTGGTTCAAAAGAAAACTGGTTAAAAATTGAAACATGTTGAGGTTGGAATATCAAAGATTACATTTTTATTTTGGACGGATAACTGTTGACTATTAATGAGTCAATAAATCGAATTTAATTAAATTAAATGGGATTGCATTCAACTGGATTAGATCTAATTCAGTTGATTCAATTTTAAAAATCGTAAAAATGAGCATTTTATATTATACAGAATACAATTATTGAAATCCGAGAATACAAGAATGACCCGAGAAATATGGAGCAAGTTTGTGCTGGCATTTTTTATCTTGATCCGCAGACGTGAAATTGTTTCTATGGCACTTGAGAAGGTGGCTGTTGTACAGAAAATTGTTTAGCACGAGGCGATTGGAACGAAAGGCATGCAACGCTGGAAACAGGTGCACCTGCATGAGCTTGTCCGAACCGTTGCAGTTGCATTGCGCCGCGTTGCGTTGGTACGACCAAGCCGCACCTCGTTCTTGAGGGACCCACAAGCCCATTACGCTATGCTCGACATTACCACGAACTTGCTCAGTGCCTTCGCGCTTCATCCTCGAATTTTTAATTAACATTAAAATATATCGGAAACTAAAAATACGCTCTGCGACAGATTATAAGAAAAGAAGAAGACTGATGAAATGTCAAAGAGTTTTCGGACACATTCCTTAAATTTATTTATAATTAAAAGTAACAAGAAAAATCTGTTACGATCAAACTTGAGAATTGCTTGATATTTAGACACAAAATAAGCTTTTCAGGAATCCAACTTTTGAAACTCAACCAAAATTTCGTCAAACTAAATTTCGACTCAGTTTAGCCACCGCTTAACTGAGTTTATCTAAGAAACGTCAAGACAGGTTTGTTCTCTACTTCATGTTCCCTGGAGTAGGTTCCTTGAGGACATAAGATCCAGCCTATTAACCAGGTGTCAAAAATTTGTCTTTTTCCGCGAGGCGTACTTTCAAAAATATTTTAGGCTTCCTTGAGTGGTTTCTTTGGGAATACAACAATTCGACAGGTGTATAAAACACATCTTTCCTGGGAAGGTATCATTTTGTCAGTACTGTGTGGTCCCTAAAGTAGATTTCTTAAGGGCGCTAAATAAAACCAACGGCTCAGGCGCAAAAAATACATCATTCATGAGGAAGTCTGATTTATTTAGTACTTTATGGCCTGTGCACTTTATTCCTTGAACACACGATAACCAACCCTTCAGTAGGTTCATGAAATGAATATTCAGGATCCATGAAAGGCTAACCCTTTTACAGAAAATTTATCAGGAGAACGGAAAAACTGTTCACCAAGTATGTATTAGAAGACCCTTTAAAGAAATTTGTTATTTTATTAAAAATAGTAAGACTCAATTTGTACATTTTCTGAAAAAGCACGCCAAAAGGGACTGATTGTATAATGCAAAAAGCCAAAACAGTTAATTTTGAAAATTTTGTGGGTCACCTCCTCATGGTTTCCGGCCATTCAAATACATCACGGAGAAAGATCAAATTTCTGCGCTGGAAATCTTAGAAGAACTCTTTGAGGAACTCTTAGAAATCTTAGAAATCTCTTGCAAATCATGGAGTTACACCTCGAAGCATTCACACGTTCGTAATGCACAAGCTGTATTAGTGATTCGAACTCACGGCCGACTCCACCCGATCGCCGCCGAGCTTAGCCGAGTCTGATTTCTCCTTGAGAAAAGAATTCTAAAGAACTTCTATAACTTTAAACTGTCAAGTACATTAAATTTAAGTTTTTTTCAATTTTAATTTACAATTTTTTTATTTTTTTTATAAAACATTTTAGGTTTTTTAAATTCACCAGTTTAAGATTCTGGTCTTTGAATATTAGTATGGTCATGAAAAATGAAAAATTGGTTACTGTTAAATTAGAGAAAATTGAAAATGAAGTTTTATGGTCAACCTAGTATAATATTCTTGTTAGTAATTTGTTTGCCTTGTATTTATATTTATTTGGTCTTGAGTTGCTTTCTCGACAAGATTAGCTTTTTAGTTATCAATTCTATTATTTCATTGAAAATTCAACAATTTTCTTAAAAATTCATACTCATGGGTTAAAAAATTTAACTATTCTCATAGAAAATTTCTTTTTTTTTTTTTAAACTCATATTTTTATACTGAAAAGTCAAACTAAAAACTTTTTTGGATTAAATTTAATTCTTTTTGATAATTTGTCATTATGGTTCGAAACTTTGTCTATTTTTTTAGAAATAGCATCTTTTCTTGGACAAAAAAGCAACTTTTTGTATGAAAATTGTCAATTTTTTCGAAAAGATCATTCTTTTTTATTAAAAATTAGACTTCTTCATTAAAACATTGTCTTTTCGGATTGAAAATAAAAGTATAATCTTCGCAAAAAATTGACATCTTGTTGAAAACTTATATTTTGATGTCGAAAAGCCAAAACAAAATCTTTTTCGAGTGAAAATCCATTTCTTTTTGAATTTGTATCTTAATTTTTTTAATTCATTTGTTTTAGTTGAAAGTGCGTCTTTTTTGTAACGAAAATGCAATCATTTTTATAAATATTCAACAATTTTTTCGAAAAAGTCATCCTTTTTTACTAAAAATGAGACTGTTTCGTCGAAACGTTGTCTTTTTGGGTTAACATTTTTTAAAAACTACTGTTTACTAGGAAATTATTCTTTTATGTTTGAGGATTCAACTATTTTTGTTTAAAAATTTTGGGTTAACCACTTTTTTGACAAATTATTTTTTTCCCGATATTCCTATTTTACCTGAATTTTCTTTTTTTTTAAGTTTTAACTAATTTCCTAAAAATAAGTTTTTTCTGCTTCCAAACAATAAGGAACTTTCGTGGTTAAAATTGGTTTTAAAATATAGTTCAATATTATTTAATTTGGAGCCTATTTTAATTTTGAGGCTTCAAATTTCAAAGTTTTTATATGTATGTCTTATATATTAATAAAAGGACATTTCAAATTATGTATACAAACAAAAATTTTAAACTTCTGACAAGTAGCAAAATGGGCTGACTCCAAAATTATGCTCCTTCGTAAGGAATAAAGCACTATTGAAATGTCTTATTTTGAATTTCAATATCAAAATTATACAGGTAAATTTATACACAATACATTTTTTTTTTTAAATAAAATTTGTTAATTCTTTCAAATCTATTACGTATTGTTAAAATTTTTTAGATTAGGTGACGTATTACCTTGAAGAAGATCTACAACTAGGTTGAAACGTTCGTTGATTATATCAATTAAAATTGAAGAATGAAGATTCATTGACATCTGAATACATTTTTATTTATATTGGACCGTATGACTAGAATAAAACATATTCTCTCATTAATAGGGAAGTTTATATAGAAATCTCTGTGTTATAAAATATATTCAATAAATTAAAAGTGGAAAAAGCCACTTATTAACTAACTCTACTAACTCTACTCTTTACTCCCTAGGGAGTAAAAAGTGACGTCAGAGGTAAATAATGGAAATTATACATCTGAGCTGGCATTTCACAATACTCAGCCCAATCACCCAGAAAACTTTAACGAAATTTTTGTTGCAGATAATAGAAATTTGTAGTAAATTATGGAAAGCAAATTTCCTGACAATTCTTAAAATTTAAGAAAATTTATACAAATTCTTTTATTATTTCAGGTAATTTAGCTAAAGTTTCCATAAATTACCTGTAATATTACTATAAATTACCAAAAAATCCATAAGTTTCAAATATTTATTTTAACAATTAAATAAATTTTGGTTAATATATGTTAAATTACCATACTTACTTGTAAAACTACCATAAATGACCGAAAATTTCCATACATTTTCAGAATTTTAGAGACATTTTTAAATTGGATTTTTGGCAATTCTTTGTAAATTACCATAAAACACCGAAACTTTTTTTTAAATTTCGTGCATATATAAAAATTTTTTAAATTGAATTGTTGGTAATTTATTCTGTTAGCATATTTACCTGTAAACATTCCATAAATAACCGAAAATTTAAATAATGTTTCCATAAATTTATAAACATTTTTAAATTGAATTTTGAGCAATTCAGGATAATTTACCATAAATTACCTGCAATATTATCATAAATTACCAGAAAATTTGATATTATTATTATAATTTGCCGAAATTAATCAAATTCTTTTAAATTGAGCTTAAGATTATTTATGGTAAGTTACCATATTTACATGTAAAATTATTATAATTGACTGAAAAATTCAATAAATTTCAAAAAATGTATGAACATTTTTAATTCGAATTTTGAGATATTTATGGCAAATTACCATAATCTACCTGTAATATTACCATAAATTACCACAAAATTTTATAAATTTCCGGAATTTTTTTTTAAATGCTTTCTTTATTTGAAACTTAATATGGGCTAAAATCATGCCTGGGTTTGAATAAATGTCTCAAATCATCCTTTTGTTATGAAAAATATCGTATGTAGTTAGTTACCATATTTACCTGTAAAATTACCATAAATGACAGAAAGTTTCCACAAATTTGCGGCCATTTATATTATTATTATTATTATTATTATTATGACATTTTTAAAGTGATGGTAAGTTACCATCAATTAACAAAAGATTAAATAAATTTCGTGTAATGTGTAAAAATATTTGAAATTAAATTTTGGGTAATTTATGGTAGGTTACCTTGTTTACCTATAGAATTGGTATAAATGACCGAAAATTTTCATATATTTCTGGAAATTTATGGAAATTTTGTAATGGAATTTTGGGCCATTAATGATAAGTTGCCATGAATTCTATGTGAAATACCATAAATAACCAAAAAATTGCTTAAATTTTTGGAAATTAAAAAAAATTTTCAATATTGAATTTTGGGTAATGAGCTGAAATCATGACATCACCATTGCTCAAATTTCTGTTACTTTTCAGTAAAATTTTGAAACTATTTCCGCAGAAAGCTGTATTGAGGCATCTCTGAATTTTATAGACACTTTTAAATTGAATTTTGGGTAATTTATAAAATTCCGGGAATTTATAAAAATGTTAACAATTGAATTTCGTGTAATTAATTTTAACTCATCATATTTTCCTGTTGAATTACCATAAATAACCAAAAATTTAAATAAATTTCTGGAACTTATGTACATTTTCTTGAATTCATAGAAATTTTTAAATTGAATTTTGCTTAATTTATCTAAAGTTTCCATAACATACCTGTAATATTACGATAAATTTCTAAAAAATGCATAAATTTCCGGAAATTTACCAAATTGTTTAAAATTGAGCTGAGGCTAATTTATGACAAGTTACTCTATTTACTTGTCAAATTACCATAAGTGACTGAAGGTTTTCATAAAATTCGGAACATGTATAGAAAGCTCTAAATTGAGTTTTGGTAAACTAATAGTAAACCATCATAAATTACCTACAAAATTAATAAATTACCCGAAATTCATATAAATGTGTAAAATTGAATTTTGAGTTATTTATGGTAAGTTACTATATTTTTCTATCAATTTACGATAAAGAATCGAAAATTTTGAAGAATTTCTGGAAATTATGTACATTTCTTTTTAATTTAGAGACATTTTTAAATTAAATGTTGGGTAATTTATCTTAAGTTTCCATAAGTCATCTGTAATATTAACATAAATTTCTAGAAAGATTCATAAATTTCCGGAAATTTATCAAATTGTTTCTATAGCCATCATAAATTACCAACAAACAACATTAATAAATTACCGGAAATTTATAAGAATGTTTAAAATTGAATTTTGTGTTATTTGTGATAAGTTAATATATTTTCCCATTAAATTACCATAAATAATCAAAAATTTTGATGAATTACTGGAAATTATGTAAATTTTTTTTTAATTTAGGCATTTTTAAAATGAATTTCGGGTAATTTATCTTAAGTTTTCCTAAATTACCTGTAATATTACCATAAATTACTAAAAAAATAACAAATTTCCGGAAATTCATCAATATGAGCCGAAATCATGACTGTATTTCGAGAAATGTCTGAAATCATCCACTTGTTACGAAAAATATTATATGCGCCAAATTCCTAAATTGTAACAAAATTTTCTAAAACATGCGACTGGATTTTTAGGCAATTACCGTTGCTCAAATTTCTCTTAAATCTTAGTAAAATTAAGAAACCATTTCCGCACAAACCTGTATTCACGCGTCTCTGAAAACTCCCAAAGAAATTTCTAACAGTGTAGCAGTAGCATTAAAAAAAGTCAAGTTGAGAACGATCAACTCCAGAGTAAAAAGTCTCTAAAAAAATATGAAAATAAAACTTAAATGAGGAAAAGAAAATCATAATGTAGAAAATGAAAATTAAGATGATGATGATGATGATGATGAAGAAGAGGAAGAATAATAAAACGAACAAGAAAAGAAAGATATATGACTCGAGCGAAAGAAAAGAAGAGACAACATTGTGAGTATCGGACAAAAAGAGAGGTTTGGCGTAGAGTCGACATATGTATATGAGAGAGCGTATATG
>NC_046658.1:146703018-146718407 GCF_010883055.1 Belonocnema kinseyi
TGTGTGTGTACATAGCATGCGGTGATTTACATATGTCCAGCAGGAAGGTGAGCGCACACATTGACCAAGACCCAAACAACTTCATCCGCAGGGCGCCTCTGATTTATCCATATTAATAAAAGCTTAAAAGACCTGTTAACATGTATATTATGGGTATCGTAGTATGGGTAGGCTTGAGCATCTTGGACAAGAATGACTGCGAAACTATTGCAATTTCGGCACTAAACGTGACGAGCCGAGGGGACTGGGGGCCCAAAGTTTTACAGTATTCAGCTGCATCAGCCTACTATAGCTGGCATAGTATGCAACATATATACATATATATATATGTGCATATGGATATATGCATATGAATATGTATATTTATATGTGTATATGTATGTATATATGTATGTATAAATATATGTGTGCATATATATGACCACACATAGCATCACAGCAGGATCTCGAGTGCAGGGGATCGCGAGAACGCCGCTACGAGATATCAGGCATTATTAAAACTACATAAACACCGAGAAGTAAAATGCGAATTATGGCCTGGGAGGGTTGTGAATTAAGACGGGGCGATGACGGAACTTTAAGAGCCAAGTGGCAGATCTTTATCGAAAGATAAAGATCATTCACTTGTGTGCATGCACATTAATGCTTGTTCCTCAGAGTGAATGGATTATTATCATTTGTGCTGAAAACCTTAGATTCAATACCGTTTCATTGAGAAAGCATCATTATCGAATCATTCCTGGACAGCGCGCAATAGTGCAACAATGCTGCTGCAATACTAGGAATTTCAAATCATGTCGTAAGATATCTCAAGATTTTAAAGATTGCAAAGATTTAAAGATTATGAATATTTCAAGGAATTTTTATGGTACATTCAGAAAGATGTTTGTTTAAATCAATCAACAAAATTTATTTGAATTCATATAATTGAATTAAATCATTTTTTTGCTTCAATTAAAAAAAGGTTTATTTAATTTTTAGAAACGGAAAATATTTGCCTTATTCATTTAAACAAATAATTTGTTTAGTACAATTTGTTTGATTTAAACCAAAAATACAATATAGAGCAGTACGACCAAGTGCCGCTAGGTGTGCTAAAGCGCTGCCGGCGGTTCCTAAGTAACTAACCTGAAATCTAAAGTAATTAATCCTGTGAATTATTTGATGGCATTGGTCTTTTTTCAGTGTTGCATTATTCTAAAGGTTCTGATTTACTGTGAAATCTTAAATTATTAAAAAATGGGCGCAATATTTCATTCAATTGTTTAAACAAATGTGAATTATCCAAACAATTATTCATTCCTAAAAATTGCAATGTGATTGTTTTTCATTGTTTGGGGCAGTAAATTTATCTCAAAACATCATGTAATTATTTAAATAATTATTTAATGTCTATATTTAAATTTTCTTAATTGACCCAGAGATATCAATTTTCTTTTTAAATTAGTGTTGTATGCTACTTTTTGTAGAATAATTTCATAATTTTGATACATCTCTCTTAATGTTTGATAAATTTCTATTTGTTTAAACAATTTTTGAATGCTCGAACATTTTTTTTTATAGCTGAGAAATGAAATAAAATCGAGGACATAAAATTATGTTTCTCGCTGCATAGTGTATAGAAAGAATACGTTTACCACTTTTTAATCGTTTAAGCAAATAGAAATTTGTTAAACATTTAACGAAATGTATCAAATTTATGTAGTTATTCAAAAAAAAGTAGCATGGGATACCACTTTGAAAAAAGTGGACATCTCTGGCTCAATTTTTAGAAATTTAAAAAATAATTAATTGCTTAAATAATTACAAAATGTTTTTAGAAAAATTTGTTACTCCAAAAAATGAGAAAATATTGCATTTCAACCTAAAAATACATTAAATTTTTACATTTTTGGGAAATAAATAATTGTTTAAATAATATACTAAAACGATAAATCCCCAACAAAAAAGTGCAATAAATTATATTTTAATTCAAAAGGATAAAATTTTTATTTGAAAAATAATAATTTTATAAACAAAAGGCGAGTTTTCAACAAATAAAGATTTTTCACTAGAAAAGGAAATAAACGTTTATCTAATTGCTGAACCTTCAAACCAAAAGATGAATTTTCATCTAAAAAGGATAAATCTTCAAAAAATAAAATCTTGACATTTTCAGTTAAGGAATTAATTTTAAACTAAAAAGGCTTTTTGACTAAACTGTTACATTTCCAACTAAAGACATTAGCTTTCAATTAAAAAAATATAATAAAACGTTAACAATGTAAATTAACATTCACTCAAATTATTGACTTATTACTTGAAGATTATTTAAAAAAAAAATAGTTAAACTTTCAACCAACAATATGAATCTTCAACTTAAAATATAATATTAAAAGAGATGGCTTTTCCTTAAAAAAGAAAAACCAATTTTCAAAAAAATAGTAGAATTTTTACTAAAAACGATTGCAGTTAATTTTGAGGGATTGCACTATGGATTTTTTAACAAAAAATAAGTTTCTACCAAAAAATGAATTTTCAATCCAAAATGACACTTTGTTTTAACCAAAAAGGATGAATTTTCAACAAAATTGTTGAATTCTGTACCAAATAGATGTTATTTATAAAAAAAAATTCCTCTAAAAATAGATCAATTTTCATTTTAAAAAAAAAGTTTAAAAAAATAGAATTTTCATCGAGAAAAGATTCCAGTTAATTTTCTAATATCAAAATATGAATTTTTCAACAAAATTGTTGAATTCTGTACAAATAGTTCCAATTTATCAAAGAAAGAAGAAATTTCTCTTAAAACAGTCGAATTTTTATTTTTAAAAAAAGTTTTAAAAAAATTAGATTTTTGATTTAAAAAAATATTCCAGTTCACTTTTTAAGATCTAAATGCGGTTTTGTAACGAAAAATAAGTTTCTACGAAAAAAATGGATTTTTTAATCTAAAATGACGAATTTTTTCGAACAGAAAGGATGCATTTTCAACAAAATTGTTTAATTTCATAGCAAATAGTTCTATTTCTTCCAATAATAATGAATTTCGTATTAAAACAGATGAATTTTTATTTTTAAAAAAACATATTGTTTTATTAAAAAGTTGAATTTTCATTCAATAAAGATGTCAGTTTAGTCTACAATACAAAAATATTAAATTGAAACAAAAAGTAAATTTTTTACAAAATAATTGAATTTCCCAACAAAAAGTATGACTTTTGAACAAAACTTTATTTTTATATTTATTTCAAGGGATATACAAAACTTAAAAGCTTTTCAGTGTTTTTAGAATATTTCTAAAGAATAAGAAAATTATTAGTTAATTTCAGTGGATTTATAATGATTTTATAGATTTTTTAGTAATTTCAAAAAAATTTCGATATTTTAAGAGATTTTAAAGAATTCTATAAAATATCGAAAAATTTAGAGGATTTCAAATAGCATCATCAGAATTCGTGTGATTTTACAATATTTGAGAAAATTAAAAAAAATTTATATTTTTTAAGGAAATTCGAATGATATTTAGACCCGCAGATTTCTTAAGGTATTTTACTCGATATTAGTGGGAGTACTAAGAATTCAACAAAATTTAATCAATTTTATTTTCATTATTTTTAAGGGATTTAAATTTGAGGAAATTAAACATTTTTTTAAGATGTTTCAAAGGATTTCGTTAAACTTCAAAAAAATGAGAAAATTGCATGGAATTTTTACGGTTTTATAAGATTTTATGGTATTGCAAGGTAAATTAGAGACTAAACATTTTTTAAGTAATTTTAAAAGGTATTAAAAATGTCTAGATATTATTCGGGATTTTTAGCAATTTCAAGGGATTTCAAAAGATTTTTAAAAATTTCAAAGGATTAAAAAATATATATACTATTTTAAAATGTTTCAAAGAATTTTACAATATTGGGAATCCTAATAATTTCAAGGATTTGGATTAGTTTATTTTACAATTTACTAAAGATGTGGAATAAGTAAATAGACAAGTTCATCAAATTATTGGGGATTATTGTGATTTAAAAAGAAGATATAAGATTTCAAGGGATTTTTACGCATTTTGTGGAAATTTATGGGGTCTCAGAGAGCAAAGAATTTCGTAGGATTTCTGAAAATTTCAAAAAAAATTTTTAAATCCAGGATATAAATTATTTTTTAAATAATTTAAGGGAGTTCTTGAGAGTTTTAGGAATTTATGGGATTTAATATAGTTTAACTTAGTATAAAATTTATTAAAACCATAGATCAAGTCACTAGATCAATTTATCAAATTTTATGGAAATACAGGATTTTAAAAGTAACTGAAAGATTTGAATCGATTTTAGGAGTTTTCGAGGATTTTAAACATTTAAAAACTTTTTGTTGAGTTTAAAAATACAGCAATGATTTTAAGTTGTTCTACAGCATATTAGAAAATTTTGGGGGAGTTCAGAAAATTTAAGATTTAATTTAATTTCCTTAGACTAAATCCTTAATTGAATTTAATTTCTTAAAATATTTATTGATTTAATGGATTATACTAATTTCACGGTTGAAAAATTTGAAGGGAATTTTAGGTTCTTCTCAGGATTTCGCAGAATTTCAAGGAATCAGGATATTGTAAGGGATTTCAATGGATTCCTAAAGAAATCATAGAATTTTAAAACTTTTAGGGTATTTTAAATAATTTAGCAGGATTTCAAGCGATTTTATGGCAGATGTATATTGTATGCCAAATTTTAAAACTTAGTTTATGAAAAGTCTTAATAACAATTTGAAATAGCATTATCATTAAATATCATTAAGTAAAAGTTTTTTATGCATAGAAATGCCAAATGAGTAAATTTGCTTATAAGCATTATTTATAACAATGAAAAATGTTGTATAAAGGATTACGGGAGCTTCATATTCTTTAACTGAAAATAAAAGATTCGACAGAAAAAAAATTATCCGTGCATAACACAACAAAGCGTCTCACAATGATATTTTGTTATTACAAAATAAGTTTAACAAACCTGAAAAAAAATTGTTTTGCCATTTTGCAACTTCAATGAAATTAATTCAATTAAATCAATTATGAATTTAAACTTCATAACCATTCGGCTTTAAGGGTCATTATCTACCGTTAGACAAAAATTTATAATTTTATAAACAAACATACTATAAGGGTACTTTTTAATATAAATACCTTATTCCTTGTAATGTAATGAACTAAAACTGGTTTAACAAATTTAATAAACAAATATATTGTCCTTTTTTTATCCGTTCACACTAAACAGAATCATTAAAAATTCCTTATCGTAACAAGGACACATTCCTTAAGCATTTTATGTATATTCCAAAAAAAAATTTATTTCCTTAAACATGCTATGAGACACAAGAAAGGGAGTATTGAAGCATCAGAAACGTTTTCATTTTTAATGCTATTCAGATCCAGTGAAATGCAATTGTGACATTTCACTTAGTGAAAAAAACGCTACAGTAGAAAACGAAGGGGAACAAGGGCTAGTCTCATGAACTCGAGCACTTGTTCTCTCGTTTTTATTTACGTTGCATGTCCACCCACATTCAGGATAATATGGATGTGAGCATTTAGCCAGGAAAACACAACGACGATGAGGCTTATAGTCCGGCATTGGATTTATTATGCTTTCTACTTCCTGCAAGAAAACTATTGCATCTTATGAGGCATAGGACATGGGACCATATGCATAGGACTATTTCGACCTCCAGGTGAATTCCAGGTTTTTACAGGTCAACTAGATATTCTATCAAAAAGATACAATTAGACCGGTTGTATAGGTTTAATAATCTAGAATTCATTCATGCTCTCCGATTTCCTCCTTTTGGTATATTGATAAGGATAAGGAATAACGACTGATACAGAAATTGAGAAATAATAAATCTATTTATAACAATTTAGACGCAACTTATCACTTGTCATTGAAAATTTGATGAGATTAGTGAAATTTGAATTGAACATTTGGAATTGATGGCTGGTTGGAATTTGCTTGTGTATGCTCTTGTGTGAAGCTTAACCTTAAACAAAAGAAAAACGATTTAACTTAGAACACTTCGCACAAGGACTCTAATTAATTTTGAATAGTAGTTACTCATGATTTATTTATGTGAGTGCGTATGTATGTTGATCTCAGTTTGAAGGCTTTGGTTACTGTAGTTGGAAATGAAAAAGGCTTTTGAATAATTGGTAACTAGATGGTTTGTCATCCCTGTAGGATTTGTATTTGTTGAGTTTGTTAATTAGGAAAATAATGTTCACTTATTAGGAAGACAATTTATAATCACAAAACTTTATGGATGAACTTTCAGCAGAGTTAGGTTTCAGGGGAGTCACGAATACTAAATTATTATTAATGTGAATGTGTATATTGGTCCCAATGTGAAGTCATTGGTCACTGCAGTTTAAGATAAGAAAGGCTTTGGGATAATTGTTAACTTGATGGTTTTTAATGCCTGTAGGATTTTTAGTTGTTGGGTTCACTTGTTAGAAAGGCAATGTTCACTAATCAAGAAGACAATGTATGAGCACAAACTTTGAATGATGAACTTCCAGCCGAAGCAGTAAGCAGAGACGTCGCAGAAAATAAGTTATTATTGGTTTGACCATGTGTTTTCATCTCAGCATAAATTCTGGTTTCTCCAGTTGAAGATGAAATAAGGTCTCTGGATAATTAAAACATCTAGATGATTTGTAATTCTTTCAAGATTTGCCGTATCAGGATCCGCTAATTAGGAAGACAATGTACAAGCACAAAACTTGATTGTTAAACTTTCAGCAGAGTTGGATTGTAAGGCGTCAGATTTGCAATTTTTAGCTTCTCTTATTAGGAATGCAGTCTTCACTATTTATGAAGACAAAGTATGTGCACAAAATTGGATGAACTTTTAGTAGAGTTAGGGTGCAGAGATGTCGCGGAAACTAAGTTATTGTTGGTGTGAGTGTGCATATTTGCCCCAGTGTGAAGTCTTTGGTTACTGCACTTGAAGATGATAAACACTTTGAAAAAGAACATATGGATGTTTTTTATTTTTTTTTTCATGCATTTTCACGATAGCAGCTTTGGAACCACTAGCCTAGGGAAAAAAGTATAAAATCTTGGAAGGTTCAGGCTCCGTCAAAGTTAAATTTATTCACGGGAAAGTTAATAATACAATGTGGTTTCTACGTACTGTTCGAAATGTTTGGAATTCTACAACACTTCTACGAGACTTCTGCAATACAAGTGGAATTCACGAAATTGATGCAATTTGCGAAATTCATGGAATTCACGGTATTCAAGGAATTTAGAGAATTAATCAAATTCACGGAAATCGCATAATTGATCGAATTCAAGTAATTCATAGAATAAAAGAAATTTTTGGAATTCAAGAAATTCGTTGAAATTATAGAATTCACGCTTTTAACGGAATTCATGGAAACCACGGAAATCGTGAATTTTACGGAATTCATTAAATAAATGTAATTCACGGAAATAATGGAATTGACGGAATTCATAGAATTCAAGCAGTTCGCGGAATTGACTGTAATCGCGAAACTTATGACCAAAAGAATTCACGGAATTCGAGGAATTGAGGGTATTCTCAGAATTAATGGAAGTAAAGGAATCCACGAAATACATGGAATTAGCGGAATTCATGGAATTCACGATATTCAAAGGATCTGCGCAATTCAAAGAATTCAATTAATTCACGGCATTTGTGGAATTCAAGGAATTCGTCGAATTCCATGAATTCTATATATTCTGCGAATTCCATAATTTTATTTAATCTCATAAACTCATTGAATTTGATGATTTCCTTGAATTTCATTAACTCATTGAATTTGATAATTTCCTTGTATTTCATTAATTCCATGAATTTTACGATTTCCTTGAATTCCATGAATTAGTTGAATTCCGTGGCTCGATTGAATTCCGTGAATTTCCTGAATTCCATGAAATTCATAAATTTAAATAATTCCGTAAATTCCATGAATTACACGAATTGCATTAATTCCATGAATTCCGCGAATTCCATGAGTTCCGTGAAGTTATTATATTCCTTCAATTCTGTAAAATCAGTGAATTACAGGAATTCCGCAAATTGCTTGAATTTAGTGAATTCTATCAATTCCGTGTATTCTATCAATTCCGTGAATTCCATAAATTCTTTCAATTCATTGAATTCCACGAATTCCACTAATTCTATAAATTTCCTGAAATCTATGAATTTTGTGGATTTTCTAAATTCTATGAATTCCGCAAATTCCACCCTTTCCGTGAATTCCCTTAAGCTACTAGAGAGATCGAAGGAAGAATACTTTTTCAGAAATACACGCATCATTTTGCCAGGTTTTACAAGTCAAAATTTTCAAGAAATCTGTATTACCATCGGATAATACAGAAATTTTTAGAATCTTTCTAGACTAGATAGAACTATAAATTCGAAAAATTTTTAATTAAAATTTGTTCTGAAGAAAGAGCTTCTTATTCGCTCCGCTTTTTAGACTAGATGAAAAATGTGAATTGTAATATCTGGAAAAATTATGTGTGCATTTCTTAAAAAACTCTTCTTTCTATCTTTCTAGTAACTCAAGAAAAAAGCATCCGACCGGCAATCGGAAGTTTTATGGTTCGATTCCCAACGGAGCGAAGGAGAAGATCTTTTTTCAGGAAAAATGTAAATTAAAAAAATTTCTAATAATTTCATCGTTTAATAATATCGTATGTTTTTTTAATTCTTAAAAATCATAGAACATTAAATCAAATGATCCAATAGTTGCAAAATTTTCTGTTAAAATTATTTATAATTAAATAATTTTTAAATAAATGGCTCTGCATAAATTCAAATTAGTAAAGATTAGGAAAATAGATTGTATTCAATTCAATCCTTAAAAGTACGAATATTTTAGAAATAGGCATCGCAAATTGAACTATTTTTTTTAATGTTCCAAAATATTAAAAGTTTCAGGGCCAACTTAAAATAAAAAAAGTTTTAACTGAAATGCTTAAAATTGTTCAATATGAAAAAATTGGAATCATGGTAAACTTGCTTGGAATTATTCTTTAATTTTCAATCTAATATCATCATGCCTTTTTCAACAAATAATGAGAGTAATTCATATTGACTTTAAGTTGAATCAAAAAATAAATTAATATTTAATTAAAAATTCGATATTAAAAATTAAATTACAGTCGCAGCCTTTTTTTCTTTATTTAGGAGGAAATGTCAAATTAGTGGTGCAAGGTGTATATTTACTTGACTGATGTGCTGTTTATTTATTAATGTATTGTGCGTAAATTTGTAAGAATGTTCATTCACATTTGAAAGGGTCCTCACTCGCTTAAAGTCAGCGAGAAGCAGCGTTACTTAGTTAGCATAGTGCTGCCAACATTTTTTTCCATTCAAACGCACTTTACGACTGAAACTATTCTCTGAAGGAAAGAGGTAGGATGCAGATAAACAGAATATCAGTAGAAAATCTTACATTTCTTTCTCTTCTTTCAATTTCACAACAACAACATAATAAATTAAATATAACTTTACCAAATTCATTTATGTTCTGATTATCAATTTGAATTTTCAACAAAGGAGATATTCAAGCACACTGTTAAATCTATTATACTGTCTCATTGCAAGTTATTAATCTGCAATTGTCTTATTTTTTGGTGAAATTGTAAATATCAATAATATCCAAGATACATTTTTAAAATCCTTTAAACTTTCTGAAATTGTTTAACACTTCTTTAAAATTTTTAAGACCCATTAAATTATTTGGTATTAAAAAAAAACTTAAACCATTTTAAATTATTCAAAACTAGAATTCCAAAATCTTGAAAAATTTCTAGGAATCCAATAAAAATCAAGTCAAAACTGGTAAAACTTCATAAGATCTGTAACATGTATTTAAAATTCTCGTTTTTTCAAACCTCTTTAAATTTTCAAAAATTTATTTTAATCTTCTCGAATTTTTGTGTTTCTTTCGAAATTCTAAAAATTCTAAAACTTCTTTATTTTTTGCCGCTAATTATCTTTTTTTTTAATAAAAATTGTTTTTGGTGCATAAGACATCATGTTTACATAATTTTTTAAAAATAATTTGTTAGTCGCAATTTCTTCAACAAATTTTCACTTGCCCAATTTTCAATTAGAGGGGAGAGATAGTTCATCAATGTTAACAAGATTGATCGTTTAAAAAATTTATTATTATTGTCAATAATATTGTCTTAGAATAATGCTACAAAATTGCATTAACAAATTACTTTTAGCCTCATTTTACATTAAAATGAGTTAAATAATTGATTATTGTGGATAAAATTAATTGTTGAAATAATTGATTATTATTGTTACTAATATTGTGTAGGCTGAATGGTAGAATGTTGCAGTTTTTCTGAAAATTTTTAACTATTTGTTCATTTTGTGTTAAAACTGACTTAATAATTAATTTGATTTCGGATAAGTAGTTTTTAAAATAAATTATCGTTGTTTATTACTATCTTGGTCTATATAAATGCCCAAGGAAGGGGATTTTTTTGGTTGCCTTCTTATTTTTTTTCTATTTTTTATTTTTGTCCAAACTTTTTTTTCGAAACATTGTTATCTTTTTTCAAATAAGAATGCTTTCAAAAAAAAAGATTTTGACCCAAATTGTTTGTTTAAAAAAAATGGTACTGATTTTTGTATTTTAGCTGCATATTTTATCAAATTCTAATGATAAAGGGCTTATTTTATTTCTCAAAATTTAAATTGAAAAAACGTTTCAGTTTTTATTTGTTATTTAAGCTAAAACACACGAATCCATAGAAGGTTGGATGAATTTGAAAATAATAATAAATAATTTTAAGTGATAACAAATTTCAATTTTTAATTATATATAATGATAATGTTATAATACCTGAAATCGCTTGAAATTTTAGATATCATCGATAATATCTTCTATAATATTCTCACACCCGTTTACATTGTGAATCTTTTGAAATTCCTAAAAATCTTCTGAAATATTTTAATATGTTTAAAACCCTTTGAAACAATTGAAATTTTTAAATATTTACAGTACTTGGAGATTTTTTTAATTTTTAACAATAATTTTTTTATTTATTTTTTTTTGCATTTCTCCAAGAAGGTTTGAAACCTAATACAATCCATGCAAATCCCAAAACTCATTCAAAATCCTTTTAAATCCTTGAGTATGTTTCCATGTTTTAATTTTATCATTTTTGACCAGGAGAAGGCTATTTTAGCCAATCTAAAAAAATTATTGTTTAAACAATTTATTATTATTGTTAACGATATTCTCTCAGAATAACGCTAGAAAATTGCAATTTAAAAAATTTAATTTTTTTAAAATTTTCAATTAAAATGAGTCAAATAATTAATTATAGTCAAAAAATTAATTGTTTGAGCAATTGATTATTATTATTAATATTATATTTAGAATAATGTTAGAAAGATGCGGTTTGTTCTGAAATTTTTGGCTTGTCTAATTTTTAATTGTAATCAAGTAATAATTAATTTGAGTCAACAAATACAAATGCTTAAATAAATTATTATCATTGTTAATAATATTTCCTTTTCTTAATGGTAGAATGTTGCAGTTTTTTGTGAAATTTTTTCATTTATATCCTTTTTTCATTTTGTAAGGTAATAATTAATGAAAGTTAACAAAAAATTTGTTTTAATAACTAAATATTGTTTATAACTCACTTCATTTAGATGCATTCCACAAATTAGCCAGTTTCCTTAAATATTTAACTTGGCTTCGCCTTTTTAGTTATGAACAAGTAATAAGTCGACCTCAACAAAAATTATTTTTTTCATAATATTCTTGTTTTAGATGAATTATTTTCACTCTTTTCTCAATGTTTGAAAAAAAATTTTAATTAAAAAGCAATCTTATACAAGAGAGAAAAACAAAGAATAGCATAATGAGGAGTGGGTGAAAGGACTAGGTCTTTAAATGAATTGTAAAAGTTTTATTTTAAATTATAAAAAGAAGCATTTTACAAAGCATCGAAGGAAATTTTGGAATTAAACGTACTTCAATATCAGCACCACCCCCTCCAAAAAATATATATTCACATAGAAGATAGAGATTTTAAGAAATATGTTTCTTTCTAATATTTGTTTATTATTTGTTCATAAATAAGAAGGCAAAGCAAATTTAAACATTTAAGAAAAATCGCAATTTTCTAGCACTAAGACAAGAGAAGAGAGTTATTAAAAATATTAAATTGTTTTAACAATTTTTTGTAAAGTTTCATTAATTTTTACCTCACTGAGTGAAAAAAGGACAGAAAGGTACAAATTTCCAAAAAACCACATCTACCAGGCTTTTATATAGATGAAGATACTGAGAAACAACAATAATTTGTTTAAACAAATATTTTTCTTACTTTAATTAATGACTATAGCAGTTCTAATGAAAAATAAGCAAATAGTTGAAAAATTAAGAATTTTTTTATAACTGCAATTTCGCAGCATTATTCTAATAAAATATTATTGAAAATAATAGAAATTGTTTAAACAAACACTCTTGTTAACATCGATAAACTACCCCCCCCCCCCTCCTTTACTGGAAAATTGGACAAGAAGTGAAAAATTGTTGAAAAACCCGCCACTTTCTAACACTATTCTATGATTAAATTGTTAAAAACAATAATGAGTTGTTTAAACAATATATTTAGCATTAGATTATAAGTGGGAAATGGTATCTTATATGCCAAAAACAATTGTTTCTTTTTTTGAACCGAATTTCTGAAAACAATGGAAATGGATTTATTTTTGTGTTGATTCGAAAAAATTTTCGGCGTGTATTTATAAAAATTAGCACAATAAATTTTTGGACCACCCTAGCTCAATGCTTCAATCAGTTTAAACAATTATTTTAAAAATAATTCTTGCCAGATCACTTTCTGAATATTTCAAGTCCATGTGCAGAATTCCTAAAAATGAAAGCAAGAATCCAGCGACGAAATTTGGATAACCACCATAAAATGTTCCTATTGCAATTTGAAAAAGATAGTCATTTGAAAAAGATAGCAATTTTTTCCTAAAAGAGAAAAAAACAAATTTTCCATTTTCGACAGAAATAAAAAACAGGGAAGAAAAATGAGAAGGCAAACAACTAAATCAATAAGAAAAAAAATTTCTAAAAAAATTATCACCAACGTTTCGGCTTTCATACAGCACCCTTATCAAAGCAAAAATAAATAACTAGACAAATAAAAAGTAGCCAAGTAAACAGGAACATCAATAAAACCACGATGTTCTCTTCCTGAGACCCAAAAATCAAAAAATATTGTTTTATTTCTTATTTATTTTTTTATTTTTGTCTGAAAGAAATTTTTTCTTTTATTTTTTAGGAAAAAATTGTTATCTTTTTTCAAATCGCAATGGGAACATTTTCTGGTAGTGGTCCAAATTTGGCCGGTCGGGCCCCGATCAGGGAAAATGTGACTCCGATAGGGTAAACTGTCTACCGCCAGACCTTAAATGAAACGCCCTACCCCACAGGGTCCAGATATTGGCATCAAAAATAGGGGCCGCATCTGGCCCAGATATGGCCCTTTAATTTTTTGCTATAATACATAAAAATTAAAAAGTTTTTTAATAATATTTTTTCAGACTTTGTGTTTTACAAAACTTCAATTTTTTAATATTGTTAATTATTGCATTGTTTGTATTCCTAGTAGATGCTATAAGTTGTCAGAAAAGGCTTGTTTTTTAATTTTAAGAAATGTTAAATAACCAGAAATAGTTTATTCAACAATTTCCATTCCTTAAAGCGAAAAAATATGTGATGGCACTTCTTAGGAAACTCAAAAAATAATACAATCATAATAAATGATCAGTTAAAAACGGAAATGTTTGCAAAATGACCTATAATTTACGATTTATTAAAAATGTTCTGTAAACAAATTCAATCTTCTGTTATTTAACAGAATTTCTTTAATTTTCTGTTATTTATTTAACATATTATTTACAGAATATGCACTGCTCAATTGTTGTTTTCATTCTACTACTTAATTTCAAAATTAATGTTATTTAAAGTTGTCCTTAATGTATTTTTATCATGAATTTATTATTAAAAGAGAATAAAAGTGTTATTTTGACTTGTGTAATTGTAAATTACTCGGGTTTCGAGGTATACTGATTATATAAAATTTCACGCTAGTACTCGGTGCCTCTAAAGTCATAACGTACTCGCCTTAGAGGTTTTTCAATAGACAATTGATATATTATATTGTAAACGAGCAACATTCGAATTTCATTGCACTATCAGAAAATAATAAACAGCACTAATTCTCTGAGCGCATGGAGATGGCGTCCCAGTGGGAAACCGGTCTGGCCCAAGTATGGGACCTGATTGGGAATCCCGATCAGGGCCAGATTGGGAATGCCGATCGGGGCCAGATTGGCAATCCCTATCGAATCCAGATCGGTAATAAGTTTGAAATCGGGCGATTTCTGCACGGATATAATCTTTAAAAATAATATTATTAACCATAACTATTTTAGTCTCAGCTATATTTGTTACACAACTGAATTATTTCGCCCTCCTAATTAATTTGCTGTTGCAACCAACTATTCTCTTTAGTGAACTTAATTTCTGGTTATTATTTTTTTCCTTACTTAATCCAATTATTTTCCTTACTTAAAAAATCAATGTGATATTGTTAATGCTTCTGTTATTATTGAAAGTAATTAGCATAGCTACTTCGTTAAAGTATTCTATAATAAGCAGAATGTAGAATAAATAAAAATAAGGTATGCTTGGGGAGTTAGGAACATGTAAGAAATTTTCTCCTTCTTGAACATCGAGCCTGACAGTGCAGTCGTGGCGCGACGCGTCACAAGGAACGCCTCCCATTCTGACTGCTGATTGCAAGTTGCGCCTGTAAACGGCCCGTTTTACGATCTCGTGGTTTTCAGCCACATTTTTTGCTGCTCACCAAAGGTATCGTCCTGGCCGTCTCCGAGGAACACCTACCTCGATAATTACGTGACATTTTGTTTTGCGACCGCAAACATTTTTTCCGCGCCTCCAGAAAGACGATGGACGAAATGAGGATAAGGGAACTTGAACTGGAAGGACGGATAACAGAGACCAAAAAGAGTAGGGAACAAGATCCAAAGAAAAAACGATTATTATTATTTATTCTATTGTTTATTTATGTTTTTACAATACTTAACGGTTTTTTTATGAAAAATAAAATCCTATTTAAAGTCCAATCAACAATTTAATGTGCAGAATTCCTGAAAATAAAACCAAGAATCTGGGTAAAAAAAGTGGAGGGGGATTTAAAAGGCAACTAAACAAATACTCGTTTCGGCACTCATTCGACACTCATTCGGCACTCATACGTGTTGTTATGGTGAGCATTAGGGTGGTCCAAAAAACGATTTTCGTGCTACAGGGAAAGTAA
>NC_046658.1:146718507-146736586 GCF_010883055.1 Belonocnema kinseyi
CCCCCCCCCCTCTTCAGAGCCCTAATCTAACCCAAAAATCAAAAAGCTGTATTTTTACATATTATTGTTAATTTTGAGCAATTTCGGTCGTCTTTCTTATACAAATAACTAATAAGGGGCAATGTGAATATGGTTCATGACTTTCTAAACAATTTTGAATGTTTAAATAAATATAACTTATTTAAACAATTCTTTATTTTTAATAAATGTAAACAATAATCGTGTTTCCTTATTGAAATGCAATAGGTGGTCATTGTTTGAATAAGTAATTTTTTTCAAATTATGTATTTATTTAAACAATTAATTGTTGTTTATTTACAATATTTCTGAAAATTGAGTCATAAATGTCCCATTTTTTCTCAAAGTAATATCCTATGCTACTTTTTGTTAAATAATTACAAATTTTTGATACATTTCTTCTAATTTTTTATAAATCCCTATTTTTTAAAACAATTTTTGTTTGTACCAACTTTTTTTTATTTCGATAATTTAAAAAAAAATAAAAATAAAATAGAACACATGCAATTATTTTTCTAAATGTATCGTGTATAGAAAAAATGTATTCACAATTTTTTTATTGTTTTCACATATTATAACATATTATAAAAAAGTGCATTCAATAATGTAAATTATGAAATTAAAAAATGAAAATCAGATTAAAATTAAAATTTAAAATCCTATTTAATGTACAATAATCATGTAATTTTGTCAATATTTAGTCGCTGGATTCTTGGCATTATTTTCAGGAATTCTAAATATTTCCTCAAAATCATTCAATATTATGTTTTACTCAGGAAATACACTTTTCAAAATATTTTTGGAGAAATAATTATGTAAACAAATTATATTTGTTTAAACATTTAGACACATTTTAATATTTTTCTATACGCTATAAATTCCGAAAAATAAATGTATTTATTGAATTTTGTTTCATTTTTTTAAAGTTATCGAAAGAAAATTGCTTGAGAAAAAAAATTGTTTAAACAAACAGAGATTAGTTGAAAATTAGAAGAAATGTATTATAATTCTGTAATTATTCCAGAAAAGTAAAACTGCACAACTCCGACTCAATTTTTAGAAATTTGGTAAAATAAAAATAATTAATTGTTTAGATAATTACATGTTTTTTTTTAATTACTGCTTCAGAAAATGACTAAGTATTACATTTCAATCAGAAAATTCGATTATTTTTTACATTTTTTGGGAATAAATAATTGTTTAAATACGTTACATTTGTTTAAACAATTTAAAATTATTTAGAAAATTATGTAAAACGTTAAGACTGTCTATTAGTGATTAATTTTATGGAAAAGACGACATAAATCGGTAAAAATTAACAATAATAAGTTAAAAATAATTTTTTTTAATTTTTGGGTCATATTTTTTTAATTTTTCGAAAATCCAAAATTTCCTCATTCTAATCAAGTAAGATTTTAAAATGCCCGGTGACGCGTCTTGATATTTAAATTTTTAAAAATTACGGATTTATTTCCTCCAAAAATAAAAACTTTTTTGGAGGGGTGATTTGCCCCCTTAAGTGAAAAAAAATGTTGCAATGCCTTTTCAAACGAATCTAGTGGACAGCATTGATTATCATTTTATTAGTAATTCTTAGTGTTTATCGAAAGATGAGGAAAAATGTTATCGAAATTCACTAATTTTGTAACTGAGTGGTTGAGTTGTCATCTAAGAATATTAATTTTTTATCAATAACGACAAACTTTTAACAAAACAGTTTAGTTGATAGTAGTTGAATTATTATTATATTATTATATAAATTATTAAATAGTAGTTGAATTTTCAAATAAATAACTAATTCGCTTGAAAAGGAATATTTATATTTTTAGTTAAACGTTCGATACGAGACTGTCTCGATATCGTATCGAAAAATCTCGGCTTTTTCTCGTATCGGTATAGGTTTTCGAGACTCCAATCTTGGTTTTGCCTCGTATCGTTTTGGTATCGGAGAACCGACATATCGCTCGTATCGTCTCGGGATTACGAGACTAGACAGCCAGATGGTGGCTTCCTACGAAACAACAGTAGAAGGGGAATGGTGAAGAATTTCAACTAGCTAAGTACCAAAAACCATTTCTTGTACTTCAAAGTCTAAATTTTGAAATTGATAAAATATATTTTCGGAATATCTTTTATAACTGCATTATTTTCAATGTATCACATTATTATATTTTTTCACTGTTCCTAGATTACAAAACAATTAATGAAAAATGTAATTCATTTTGAATGTTAAGAACATGAAGCATATTTCCTTTTAGATTTTAAAGCTTCTAAACTTCTAAAATTTCTACAAGTCTCTTAAACCAACTCAATTTATTTCTAATTTTTGAAAAACTGTCTCAATTTCAAAAATGGAAGGTGGCAGTGCATAACTGGATAACCAACAAAATAGGAATGTTTCGAAACAGGGAAAAAGGAGCCTGTAAAATCGAAATCATCGTGAAAAGATAAAGCAAGTATCTACTTTCGAGATTAAGTATTGCTTAACTGAAGTCAAAACAAATTTATTTCAAAAATTTATCGACTTCTGATGAAGTAAATGTTGAAGTTGACAATCTCAAAGTGACGCTAACCTAAAACTGGAGCAGACTCGACTGCAGATTGCGATAAAAATTTAGAGTTTCAGTTAAAACAAATGGACAAAATTAGAATAGGAATTTTTTATTTGTTACGAAAATAAAAACTTATGCCTGAAATATGGGTATGCTGAATGATAATAACAAATTATTTTTTCCTGATAAAATAAAAGTTGAAGATCGTGATATCAGTGGCATAACAGCATGACAGACATTTTTTTTGCTAAAAATTCTCAAAAATAAGAAACGTCATATTACTTCTTTTGTGATTAAATGATAGTAATTTCAAAAATATCTCCTGACTAAAATGTTATTAAAATTTGTGAATGATAATTAAATTAAATTTCAAAACAACCCTTTCACCAAGATAGGAAATTAATTTTCTATGAATTTTTTATGCAATAAACTCAAAAGGAAATAAAATTTTATTTGATTAACACTAAAACACATATTCTAATAATAACCTATTATACATATGAACACATTTGTATATATTAGAGCAGGATAATCAGTATTATGATTTTGATTTTTAAGTATAAGTACAATTTTTTTATACGATTTCACAGAAAACTTAAAAAGATATCTGAAAATTTCAAATATATTAGAAATGAATTAGGAAAATTATAAACAAATTTTTTTTATTTAATAGAATGTTACAAAATTTTGACGAGTAATTGGTCAGTTTGACGTTTCAAACTTTAGAAGTCTCAGAAATTTGGAAAAAATTATGAAATATTTTATATATTTTCAGAAAAATTTTCAAGTTTGAGAATATTCTTAATTTCTTCCAAAATTCTAAACTTAGTTCTTATCTTGTAAACTAACTCGAATTTTTTCAACAAATTGTGAAAAACTTTCAAAGTTACAAAAATTGCACCTATACATTTCCACAAATCTTCCACATTTTGTAGAATTATTTTTAAATATTCTTGAATTTTCTTTAACAAGTAATTATTGAAAAGAAAATTATTACAAATTTTCCCAGGAATTTTAAGAAAATATTTGTATTATCTTTTAACCTTTTCTAAATTATTTAAAAGTTTTTTCCGAAATGTTAAAAATGGACGTTTTTTAAGTAAATTTTGTCTGTTTTTCTTTTTAAATCATAAATAACATTAAAATAATTTTAAAAGGACAAAAAATTCTTCAAATCTCTAAAAATAATTCGAATTTTTCATTTTAAAAAATCTGAAAAATTGAAAACATTACCTAAAAACCTTCCATATTCTTTTTATGAAAAGTTTGTGAATGTTTCCAAATACTTTGAAATCTTTTTTGAATAGTTTCCTCAAATAAATAATTAATGCAGTAATTTGTTATTTTTAAGAGTGACATATCTTGTTAGAACCATTACTTAATTTTTCACACAATTTATCAAAGATTAATTGTACATTTTGATGAAAGTCTCGTGGAAAAAATTAATGCCGAATCTAAGTTGGAACATTTAAACTTGGAAAGGAATCAAGTTTAATTACTTGTAGTTAAGAAATATTCAAGTATAATGGCTTATACATGGGAAGAATTTAGCTCTGTTGTTTAAAATTGGGAAGCACTCAAATTTCAACTTTTCAACTAGCAAAGGAATAAATTTTGATTATTTGCACTTGGGAAGAAGTCAAGTTTAAGCATTCAGGCTTGAAAGGATTCAATTAATAATATTTATACTTCAGTAGTTTTTAAGTTTATACATTTAAATTAGTAAAGCGTTCAAGTTTAATTGTTTATACTTGGAAAGCATTATATTTTCAATTGTTTATTCTTGGGATAAATTGAAACTTAAACATTTAAATTAAGGAAGAATTTTTGGAATTTGAACTTAGGAATGGTTCGATTTTAAATTTGGAAAGCATTACATTTTTACCTCTAAACTTAAGAGCTTTCAAATTACAAAAACTGAAAATTGGGCAGCATTGAATTTTATAATTTTAGAGTTTTAAGCTTGGAATGGGTTCTATTATAACCATTTTAAGTCTGAAGTAATTCAATTTTAAGTCTCTACTTAAAAAGCATTAGATTCAAGAAAAAAATTTACTTGAAAAGCATTTAATTTTATACTTTTAATCTTGGGAAGGATTCAAGTTTAAACTTTTAAATTCATAAGGCATTAGAGTGCCAACAATTCAAAATTGGGAAGTATTTAATTTTATACTTTTAACTCGGGATAAATTTAATTTCAAGCTTTTAAACTAAGGAACGGTTCCATTATAAACAATTAAATTTGGGAATCATTCAAGTATAAACCTCTATACTTAAAAAGCGTTCGCATTAAAAAATTCAAACTTTTGAGCTTGAGAAGGATTCAAGTTTAAGCATCTATACTTAAAAAGAATTCGATTTATTATAATTGAAACTTCTAAAGCATTTACCTTTATATTTTGAACTAGGGAAGAATTCAAGTTTAAGCATTTACACTTGGGAAGGGTTCCATTATAAGCATATAAAGTCGGGAATAATGGAAGTTTAAGCATCTATACTTAAAAGGCATTTCGATTCACTAAAATTTAAACTTGGGAATCATTTAATTTTAGGCTTTAAGTCTTGAGAAGGATTGAAGTTTAAAGCTTTAAAACTTATAAAGAATTCAAATTACAACAATTAAATATTCTAAAGCATATAAGTTGATACCTTTAACTTCGGAAGAATTCATGTATAAAAATTTAAACTTGGGCACGGTTTATACATAAATACTTAAACTTGGGAATCATTGAAGTTCAAAACTTTATATTGAAAAATCATTCGATCTACAAAAAATTAAACTTGGTAGGTATTCAAGTTTATACTTTTAATCAAGAAAAGGATTTAAGTTTAGAAATGTAAACCATTCTAGTTTAAAAAACTCCAAATTTGTGAGCATTCAATTTTATAATTTTAACTAGGGAATAATTCAAGTTTAAGCATTCAATTTAAGTTTAAGCATTCAAGTTGGAACAATTAAAACTTGGAAAGCATTTGATTTTATACCTTCAACTTGGGAAGAATTCAAGTTTTAGCTTTTAAACTTGGGAATCATTGGATTTTAAGCCTCTATACATAAAAAGCATTCGAATTACAATAATATTAAATTGGGAAGCATTTAATTATATACTTTTACCAGGGGAAGAATTCCAGTTTAAGCATTCAAACTTGAGAAGGGTTCTATTATAGACATTTGAACTCGGCAATCATTCAAGTTTATTCATCTATACTTGAAAATCATTCGATTCACTACAATTTAAACTTTGGAATCATTAAATTTGATGCTTCTAATCTTGGAAAGGATTTAAGTGTAAAGCTTTAAGCTTACAATGCATTCAAGTTGCAGAAATAAAAATTGTAAAAATTTTATTTATAATTTGAACTTGGGAAGAATTCAAGTTTAAACATTTAAACTTAAGAACGGTTCAATTATAAACATTTAAACTCGGAAATCATTCAAGTTCAAACTTCTATGCTTAAAAAGCATTCGATTTACAAAAAATTAAACTTGCGAAGCATTTAATTTTATGCTTTTAATCAAGGGAAGTATTAAAATTTAAACATGTAGAGTATTCTTGTTGCAAAAGTTCTAAATTCGAAAGTATTTAATTTGGTACTTTGAAATCGGGAAGAATTCAGGTTTAGGAATTTAAAAATGGGATGGGTTTCATTATAAATATTTAAACCCTGGAATCATTCAAGTTTAACCTTGTACACTTACAAAGCATTCGAATCACCAAAATGACAAATTGGGAACCATTTAATTTTATGTTTTTAATATTGGGAAGAATTCAAGTTTGAACATTTAAAGCATTCAAGTTGCAAAAATTACAAATCGGGAACCACTTAATTTATACTTTTAACTAGGGAATAAATTAAGTTTAATTAATAGAACTTCGGAAGGGTTCCATCACAAAAATTTAAACTTGGAAAGAGCTTCATTTTATACTTTTAATCTTAAGAAGGATTCAAGTTTAAGCAGTATTCAATTTCCAAACGTGAAAACTAAAATTGATGAAGAATTTGAAACTAATAATTTAAACTTAAAAAGGATGCAATTTGAAAATGTTTAGCTTTATGAACATTAAAGCTTAAGCATTTAAACTTCTATGTCATTTAAGTTTCAACATAAACTTGAAAATAAGAATTTGAGAATAATTATGATATGAAATTATCTTGAAAATTTAAGCTTTCAAAAATATAGTTTTTTTTTCTTGTAATATTGTTGCAGATTCAGTTTCACTCACCTCTTGTGATAGTACATTCTTATTGTTGTGCTATCAAGCTGACCCTATGAAAATTGGATTTTCAAGGTCAAAACATCAAAACAACCTTTTTTTCATTGTTTACTATATTTATCGTCTAAACCCACTATTTTTTTAGAATAATGAGATAATGTTCCAACGATTATATTTTCCAAAACTCCAGGCGGTAAGTACTTTTCGGAACTTCATCCAAAATTACTTATTTTCGATTAATGTGAAACTAGGAATGCCAACGTAATTTGAATTGCTGGTTTCGAAGATGAAAGTGAAAATACCCACAAATTTGATTTTTAAGGTGAAACGCAAAAAAAACTGTTTTTTTCTTCATTTTTTTACCTATATTTCTAGAAAGATTAGTTTGAGAGAAATTACTCCAGTGACTACTCACGTAAATAATTTACGTCACATACATTCCTCTTTCTAACTTCTTTCCTGGTTGAAATGTTTTAACTTGACGGTTTCCCAAATCAAAGCAATTATATTTTAACATTTTTTAGGTATACACGGTTAAACTTTAATTATTTCCAATTTTGAATGATTAAACTGGAAACCTTCTTAAGTTTAAAATAAAACAATCCCGCGTTTTTGGTCTAGATATCTTTATAACCATAACAAAGGATCTAAAAAAAGTCTCTCATGCAAAGCGTTTGTGAATAGGGACAAGGTGGTGATCAGCAAATCGATTCAACCATAGAATATAATAACAAGAAGAACGATGAAGAATAGTTTTGACACCCGGCAGGTAATTTTGTTTCGATTGTTCGCCTAAACGATCATTATCTGATCGTCATTGGATGGACGGGATGGACGGGACTGTGCCAAGTAGTCAGCACTGGGTTGAAGGTTAGAGTCAAGGCTATTATTGGATAATAGCCCATAATGGCCGTCAGGAATTACCTAGAGGCATGAATATTTTTGGTCTTTTCAGAAGAATAACGACGGAATAAGAAAAAATATGGAACTATTAATGAATATTCTTAACCTAGAAAATATAGGTTTATTTTGACCCTTTTTTTATAAAAAGTTGTATTATTGGAGACCAGAGACCCTCAGCTACTATATTTAATATAATACAGATCTTTTCAATATATTTTAGCATTCCAAATACAAACCCAGACTACAAGTTTGTCTAGCTATGTTCCTATGAAAATCTTCTTAGGGAAAGTTTGGTTTTTTCTTTTGGAATACTCGACGGTGAGTCTACCAATTACAAATTGGTGTAGGGCTCCTGAAAAATTTCTGTTCGATTCCCGACAGTGAACTTTCGGATGGTTCCCGGTCGATCCCTGGGGAAATTGCTACCTTGCACGACTTGGATGAGGATCACGATGTTCATAGATCCTTACTTCATTGTGATTTCTTCAAAGAGTTGTATATACAGCATCGAAAAGGTCTCGTGATCGAATGCATTCATTTAGAACTTGATCGATTTGTTTATTATTTAATGAAAAAGCGAAGAAAATAATGATCTTAGTTGACGCAGTTGATTAGATACTTTTTTGTAACGACACACAATCCAAATTAACTACGAAATACCAACCCGTTGCTCATTTAATGATAAAGGACCTGGGTGAATTCGAACAGTACATAGGACTGAAGATTATCGACGACGGGTTTGCAACTGGGATTTAGATCAGATAATTTACCTGCATCAAGGACATTCTCATTGGCTTCAATATGAAAAACTATACTACACTCAAAACTCCTGTTAACATAATTAAAAATCTTGTCAAGGATACAAAGAAGCAGTAGGTACACTGATTTTTGCCTGACATGTAATGCATCCAGATATTATCATGCCGTTGGAGTACCTAGTCGGTTAAAGAACGATTTGGGGAAATCTTATTGGAGAGATAGTACAAGAACAATGATTTTGAAAGGGCAAGTATAATCCGAAACCAGCGGTTTACAAAAGTAATAATTGTCAATCTACAACCTGAAATAATAAAAAACAACCAACAGTTGCATTATCTAGAACTGAAGCGGAGTACACGGCCCTCTCTGCTGCTTCAAGTGAGGCTAAATGTTTTAGAATCCTTCATAAAAAACTTGATCTTGGCTTAGATTAAGAAGCAACAATTCTACATTCCAATAACATCGCTATTTAGATTTGAAATAATAATAATCCATTTAGTTTTGTTTGTCACCGCTAGACCGCTGTAATATACAGACTCAGTTTTGCTCTTCAATGTAACTTATTTGTTTGTTTTTAATATAATGATTCACCAACAAATGTGTACTTTTATATCGAACAGAAACTCTGTCACTAACACAGCCCCACAAAAAAAGTTGTCTGACCGACATACTAGAGCAGTGTATCCTTACGTATTTTAAGCCGCTGAATCCGAATCGAAAGTAAAAACTACCAGATTGACTCGGGTTTTAACTCTGACCTGAAAAAAAACACTAGTTAAAAGGCGTTTTATCGCTAAATTAAGAAAAAAGTAGTCTGCCCGCCAGTCTATAGCAGTGTATCCATATGTATTTGGACCGGCTGAATCTGAATCTGAAGTCAGAAATATCATATTGACTCGTGTTTTAACCATAACGCAGCCTTTTAAGGGTGTTTTTGAGGTTAGGGTTAAAACGCGAGCCAATGGGATATTCGTGACATCAAATTCGGATTCAGCAGGTCGAAATAAATAAGAATACAATGCTCTGTTCCGCCGGGCAGACCGATTTGTATTTTTTTCGAACTTTGCGGAAAACTGCCTTTTTCCAGGGAGTGTTTTGAGGTTAGGGTACAAACACGATCCAAATTGATATTTGTGACTGAGGATTCGGATTCAGCAGGTCAAAATAAATTAGAATACATTGCTCTGATTCGCCAAGCAGACCGTTTTCTATTTTTTCGAATTTGACAGATATCCGTCGAAGTTGAAGTTAAAACACGAGCCAATTTAATATTTCGGACTCCGGATTCGGATTCAGCAAGTCAAAATACATAAGGATACACTGCTCTGGTCCGCTGGTCAGACCACCTTTTTTGTGTTGCTGCATAATTAATTATTTTACGTTAATAATTGGCAATAAACAACATCAATAACCTATTCGAATAATGTGTGACTAAGGGATCATTCAGTCGCGAACCAAAAGCATCAGCGTTTCAAATCAAGTAAGATCAGTAATAGTCGAGGAGAGTAACAGCGAATAATCACAAGCAGTTCACGAGCAGTCTGTATATCGTGTCAGCCATTCATGATCAGAATCAACGAAAACATCCTGATAGCCCACTATAAATGTCAAAGGAAAAGGATGGTCAACTTAAGTCAGATATTTATCTTTACATTAGCGGGGATCTCATCAGTCATACTGTTTCAGGAATTTCTCAAGGAAAAGGCCCACTTTGTCGATATTGAAAACTAATGAAACATATTTATCAATTTGTTTTTTGCAGTATTTTTTATTCTTCTGAAAAGTGTATAATTATTGAACCAGAATATTAACCCGAATCATTTCGATTGTGGATAAAAGGTTACTGCTGCTTCTGATTTAGTATTTCTGGCTAACGGGCATATTAAAATGTTTCGTTTTGAAAAATATCAATGCATTAAATTTTGATGAACTGATTTCTAAAAAGATCAAAGAGGATAACAGGGTTGTATTAATAATCTTTGATAGTTTGGACAAACCTGGACTGCTAGGATTGCTCTCCTTTCATACAGAATATTGTCACAACTATATGTGTCCAATAAGTTACGATTTGACAATAACACCTTTTTGCTCCTAACTTTCGAATTGGTCCACCAGCTCGCCATTAAGAACATATTCTGGTAGACTTTCTTCGTATAAACGAACATTAAATTTAATCGATGCTGGATGAACTTCTGCAGGTTTATGAGCCCAAGCTAATTCTGTAAGAAGAAAGTATAAGTAGCAAATTAGTTATTGTATTAATTTTTTTATTCATTGAAGAAATCATTGTTATCATTCTGAAAATAATGTATTGGGCACTTTCGAGAAAGAGAAATAAAATAATAGACGCTATTGGATAGATTGAAAATTTGAAACCACAAGTTATGATTATAAAAAGCTTTAGTATTATTTGCAGTTTTTGAAGTTAATAAAACCAAAGCAAAGTGGTTTGCTTTTTTTTCATAATGTACATTTAAATAATTATCATAATTTGAAGGGACTCTTTTTGACCGACTTTAATATACGTGTATATTAATTCTAAAATATGCTGGTATACCATAAATATAATTGATAGAGTATGCATCAATTAAGCATCAAGTTTAAAGGGCGAAAGTGTTTGGAGATGCTATGCAATTTAAGTTATAGATTTTATATTTACCGTTAGGGTCAATGAAAAACGATAAGAAGAAATACAGAATTCCAAACGCAATCCTCATTTTCCTCCATTAAAGGAGACCTAATAATGAAGAATCATTAAATAACTATTTAATATTCTCAAGAGTGAAGGAAATAAAAAGTTGTCTCGATATCACGCCCCAAAACCATACACGGAGAGACTTTTGATATCAATATTTTATTCATTCTATATTTATAATTAAAATAAAATGTAAGAATTTAGGGATAATCGGGGTACTGCTATAAAGATTCCTGCTATAATAAGAGATGATATTTCTTTATGTATAACTTGAGCGAAAAACTTGAGCGAAAAACAATTAGTATTAACGTTTAGAAAAAATCTTATTTACTGTATGAAAATGGTGAGTGTGAAAAAGTGATAATTGTCAATAGCAAGTTTTGTAAAACTTCTAGTAAAAATTCAGAATTTTCAGTAACATAAGTTGTAAGAAATGTGAGAAATTTTAGTATTCTTAAATAAGAATGTGTATTGAAATGAGTACCACTAGTGATCTCTGCAACAGGGATTTGCGAGAATTCTAAAAGACTATACTAAAAACGCCCGAAGGTTTCCGAGCTATTCCGTCTATAGTCGAACTCGCGACGATCACACCATCTGACCGACTGTACTGGACTCATGACTTGGGATTCCCCGTCAAATCTCTTCAATTATGCCTGCGTTTGTAGTATAAAAGTGTTCGTAACTAATGAAAATTAAATTAAAGTTTAAACTAATTTTAATTTGGAAATTTTTTATTTCAACTCTCAATAACTGACACTTTGATAAATTGAATTGTACAAAGATATCTGGTTAAAAAATAAAAATCCGCGCTATCGTTTCAAATTCCCTAAATGAATACTTATCCTCAACTTCAACTCGCATTAATACAAGTGTGAAGAAATGGAGCATGTCCATCTCCAACCCAATAAAAACATTATAAAAAAAAGTTTCCTTGGAAAATATAGATTGCAATGAATTTAGATAAATTAAAATACATAAGTTAAGACTGATTCACATAGTCTTATTGATAAATCCATTTAGTCAGTTGGTCATAAAGAATAAAACATCTTTTTTTTTTAATCAAAAATAAATTAATATCTTTTAAATTAATTGCAGAACACAAAAAAATAAATACGATCGACCCTAATGTCAATCAAAAAATCGTCTTCACTGTTATGATAGTTGGGTCAATTAGAAAACGATATCTTCCAAAAAAAACAGCAAAGATATCATCTAACTATATCCAAAAATGCGTGCATCTTCCTATTTGAAAAAACTTTAAAAAACGAATTTCCTTACAGTTCTATAACAACGATAACAATAAAAAAATCCCTGTTTTAAATTCAGAAAAAATCGAAAATCAACACTTTCTCTCCTCCGACTCAATAACAATATATATTTTTAATTATCTTTTGATTTTTAAAAAAATGCAAAATTCTTTCTTCAAACACAATAGAAATTTTAAAAATAAAAAGAATGGCCTCTTCCAATTAAAGAAAAAGCTGTATCACTTTCAACTCAATAGAAACTTTACAGAGATAAAATGTACTATCAATTTAACAAAAATAAGAATTTTCTATATTTTTTAATTATCCTCTTTTAATTCAGAAAAAAAAACGAAAATAACAAATTCTTTCTTCAAACACAAAAAAAATCTTAAAAATAAAAAAATGGCCTCTTCCAATTTGAAAAAAAACTGTATCTCTTTCAACGCAATAAAAACTTTAAAAATATAAAATATACTGCCAATTTAAAAAAAATTAGAAGTTTTTCATTTTAAGGTTGATAAAAATGTTAAAAATACAATGCTTTAGATTTTTCCACACAATAAAAATGTGAACCTAAAAAAGTCCTCTCGCAATTGCAAAGAAATTAAATACCAAAATTAATTTGACTTTTCTCAATTTTGGTCCTTTCAAATTAATAATTTTCAATTGTTACTTAACGTTGCAATAACCTTTGTGAATGTAAAGGTTAAATGTCTTACTCTGAAATTTTTACCATTCAAGGCTTTCTATTTCAAACGATTCAGTTTTAAATTTTTTACTTTTGAATATTTAATGTATAATTGCTCATTCAGACTGAAACAATATTTGAAAAAGATTTTAAATAAAATAAAATCGTTCAATTAATGAATGCATTTATTATAAGATATTTTCATTTTTAAATTATTTTATGAAGTTTGAATCAGCACATTTCAATTTGCTTAATTATTGGGGCTTTCGTATTGAAAAAGTTGAAATTGTGTAATTTAAAACCGATTTAGAATCATATTGTAAAATTATTTGTGTACAATTTTTAAAACTCGAAATACAGTTTAGTTTTGAAAACCATTCATTACTTTATATTGTTTTATTTCTAAATCCTGCAAATTAAAAATTTAAGTTTAAAAATGATGACATAAAATTAAAAAATTATCAAGTAAAAGATTTTTGAATTAGGGTTATGAAGTAAATGACGTAGGAATGAAAACAGTTAACAACTAAACTCGACATTCAAAAAAAAGTTGAAATTGAATTTATTTTTAATTGAAATATATTATGTAATATGATATTTGTGATATTCCAAGTGATTTGATAGATGGTTCTTTTAAAAATTTCTGCTACATCTGCTCTAAGAGTAAGTAAAATATTGAAAACTTAAAATTACGTTGAAAATTCAGAATATGGAGCTTTATGTTGCCATATTTATTATTTTATTTTAATTACTTCAAATAATAAATAATTATTTTTTTATCTTAATTTTGAAAGGAAATATTCAATATATTAAATGCATTTTTTGTTAAGAGTTGGATTTTTTTAGTAGTAATTATAACTTTCCTAACAGCTTATGCCATTAGGGAATTTGTTGTCCTTCTATAAAGTTGCTTTCATAAATTAAGTAATCTTTTTTTACATTAGAATAGAAAAAGGATAAAATGCATATGTACTGAAGTAAAATTATAAATTAATATTAAAAATTAAAAAAGCAATTTTGTGCGAAAAATCATCTGAGAGATCCCTAAATATTTTTTTTTATAAATAATGACAATATTCAGGAGACATTTTGACACCAAAAGGAAAAATTTGTAGGGCAGACATTTTAGAACACCGCTTTTTTGGACCACGCTTCATTTATTTCGATTTTTTTACTACTTCTAATAAACTTAGTTAAGCATCATTTAACCATTCACAATTGGATAACGAAAATTTTTTTTAAGTATTATGTAACACTTTTTAAGGGATGTAGGGTCAGAATTGCTTAAAAGAATGTGCTATTTAATACTCGAGTTGCTCATTATTTAGGAAAATTATATTTTGGGAAAATCTATAGATACCTGGCAACATCTTAGAATTAGGGAATTTTTTTACAGAATTTGAGTAGACGCCCTGAGATACTTCTAAGCATAATATTTTTTAATATTTGTATTGATATCTCTCAAAATATTAAATGTATAAAAAATATACCGATTATTTGTATAAATTAACGCGATTCTTTCTCAAATGAGCTAATAATTACTTTTACATTTTATAAAATAAAAAAACCTGAAACTCCAGAACTGTCGCTTAATACATAAAAATATATGTTTATAACTATTCTGTCGGTCTGTTAGTCTGCAGATTTTTATTTTGTTAGCACGATAACATTTGAAAGAGTTTACAGCTTGGCTTGGCCTTTGGTATATTTTTTCAGTGTCACAACTTTTTTTCAAGATTCAAACATTCTCTGTACGCATATATACAGTATTCAAAGAGGCGAACAATTTATCCTGATGATGACTCGAAACTTCAAGCACATGCAAAATACGGAAAAAGACAAGAATACGGAAATTGTGCATTTGAAAAAGATGTGAAAATTTGTTAAGGATCGCTTTTGAATAGGGCGCGTAGTTTTTATTTAACTCGTGAAAAACATAATAATAAAGAGCAAAAAATAAAATAAAATCCGCCAGCTGCGTGGGAAAATTCTCATCACAACTTTCGTCTTTTAATTTCTTGTTTCTCTTGTGTATGGGTTTTCAAAAAAATTAATTTTTTTATGCCTAGAAAAATGGCAAATCAGAAATTGTACTTTTTCATTCAACAATTTCACAGCATTTGAAAGATTCCGAAATCTCGAAACGTATTTTCAATATGTGTGTGTATGTGTGTGATAAATAGTTAATTAATTTTGGAGCACTGGACATTTTTCACCCAGCACTATAAGTTTCTTACAAGTAGTGATACGTTTCTCTCGTTTAGTATATAAGCATGTAATAGTGTGCGTTCGTACACTTCTCTCCGTCTTTCTTTTTGCCATGCGCCAGCGTGAAACACAACATCACGTGACCCCCATTTTTCTTATAGTGATTTAGAAAGATTGGAAGGCGTTCGTAATGAAATTTTCAACATTCTGTTTCATTTCTTTCAAAGCACTATACTAATTTTCGTTATTAGAATCCATTCCAAATTTAATGCAGCGACTTAGAAATACTGTAATTTTTGTATGTAAGAGTCTAAAATTCGTACGATTTATTCTAATCAAAGATATTAGTCTGCATTTTAATATTCACTATTCGACTTTTTGTGATCGAACCTTAATACTTACGAGTTCTTCCATTTCCCTGATGAAGAAAAGTTTAAGCTAAACCCAAATCTCGAAAAACCAGTGAAGCTGAGAAATAGAAGAAATAATTGCTAGCCTTATCGATGCCTAGGTTTTAAATTGAATCTGTACCATATAAAAACCCTTCCCAAATTTACATTGACTTCGGATACTTTTATGACATGCTCTCTAAATTTCTTGGAGCGAAAATTAAACTCCAACTCTGGAGCGACTGCTATATCAACTACGATGGAGTCATAATGTCTGTCCGTTGGAGTCAGAAGCTTGACTCCCATCATGGGAGTTATATGTTCGCACCCAATTACAGTCATAATCGGTTAACTCCAACTCCTATAGTTCATTTTTTGACGCCAAAGAGGAGTGATCATGCGTATCACTCCAACGGGAGCGAGAGGTGACTCCAGCTAGCGCGGTGCAGTGTGATAGAAGCAGAGTGATGGTGGGTGGGGGTAGGGGTAGCAGGTAGCAGACAGGACAGCGTCGTTTTGGCGTACTTTTTCATTTTCATTCTAGTTTTCGTGGTAGTAGGTGACGCGTCACGCAGTGAATTTGGAAAAGTGACAGTATTTTAGTGTTTTGTATAAAATATATTTTAAAGAACATAAGATGTCTGCAAAGTGTAGGGCTATTTATTTACAAAAAGGAGTATGCATCAATAATTGATTTAAAACTTCTTTCTTCAGGATTCTTTGAAAACTCCTGACGAATTAGCGGATTTCCTGCATTCGAAGGGAGTCTACGTGGACGCCATCAATTAATTAAAAGGTTCGCTAGTTATATTATTTTGTTATTTATGTGTGCAAGATAATGCTTGCAATTACCGAATCATTCGATTTAAACATTTATAACTTAGTTGCATATTGTATACATATTACATACTGCTAAGAAAGTCCGTATTGGTTAGAAAATTAATTTATCAATCTGAAAATCGAAGTACTCCATTTTTGTAATGTTTGTAACTGTTTGGTTGAAAATTAGCCTTTTTAGGACTAAAGGCCAAATATTTAATTCCAATTTTGTGTATTTTATTTAGTAAATAGTAACATAAAACATAAAAACTAATATATACTATTTTTTCAGGATAGGCATCAGCGAACCTACTATGGATGTGTGAAGTGCCTTAATGTATCTTGATACTATCGCTTCTACTCAACAGTCTTGGGAGAATATACTGAATAAACAACAATTCAGAGAATTCAATGTTTTCATCCTTTCCATTTCATTCCTTTAAAAATAATTAAGTGAGCCCATTAGGAGCAAAATTTAACTCCTTAATGAACTCAAAATTCCGCTCCAATGACGTCAGCTTTATGACTCCAACGGCTGGAGTCACGCAACTCACTCCCAGGTGAACATACACGATCGCTCCAATGGTGTCAGAATTCGCCCTCTTTGGAGCTAACGATCGCTCCATTTGGTCTGTCCAGCCGCTCCAAGTACCGAGTCGCTCTCCGCTCGAAAGAAAAGTCACGCTCCACTCCAAGGGGAGAAGCTCACTTCTGGCTTTAAGTTGGAGCGACGATTAACACCATTGGAGTTCAATATCACTCCAAGAAATTTAAAGACTGGTATGATGTAGATCTAAATGAACTTTTCGAAAGCGGTTGACGAAAGATTAAAAATTTTAGTTTCTGTCGAAATATATCTAGATTTTTCTACTTGTACTCATTTGCAAAAGATAGTTGTATCCTAAATTACAATGGTCTACCTTTGAATAGCGAAAGCATTTTCTGATTCAAAAACTGTTTTCATACTAGAAATTACGTTTTCCAACTTTAACAGAATTGAGGAAAATAAGACTTAAAGTTTCAGTATATATTGCTGTAATCGCCATCTTGGCTGTCCTTCTAATTTATTTGTTTTTCAACCCACTGTTCTGTCCACACTGCAATTCCCAATAATATTTTTAGTTTTATGACATTGTATGATGTAGGTTATTACAAAGTGGCTGACGCAAGATTAGGAGTTTTAGTTTATGATTTTAAAAGTCTCTCCATACTAGGGCTTAAGTTTTCAGACTTTAACCGAAGCTAATGAAATTAAAATCCTAAATATGTAAAGGGAGAAAAATAGATACGCGGGTAGTTCAATAAGTCCTTAGAATGACCAACAGATGGCGCGCGAATCGCTCCAAATCATCTGTTTTCAGTCAGCACCACTCCCGACTAGATATATGATGCAGTGACAGTCCACATCTTCTGAGTTTACGTGTTTTTATAACAATTGAAAAAAAAATTGTTCGTTAAGAAAAATGGAAAAAAACGAGGTCAGAGCGGTAATCAAACATTTTCATTGAAAGGGTTTAACTCCATATGAGATAAAAAATGAATTGGACTCAGTTCATGGCACATCTGCCCCTGCCTTAGCAA
>NC_046658.1:146736686-146739510 GCF_010883055.1 Belonocnema kinseyi
CTAAATAAAAATTAAATTTTATTTTTCATACTTTTAAAATAGTATTTTAAATATTTTGCAATTTTGCTTAGACGATAAATCAAATTTTTGTATTAAAACACTTGTTGATTTCAGCCTAAACTTTTAAATCTGAACTACACAAATTGTGTCCGACAACGCAATATTTATGGCCCTGAAATAAGTCAAGTAAAGTGATGGTAATAAAAATTGACGAGCAGAAAGAAGAAGCGAACAGTATAAGGAATGGAGTGAGACAAGGACGTTTTCTTTGTCATTGTTCAATCTAAATATAGAGTATACGATTAATTAAATTAAAGAAAAAAAATAATATATACACTACCGTTGAAAATTATCTACACTTCTAGCGCGAGCGGTACTAAAAACTGATGACTTTGACACACGATAAATTGGTCGGAAATGAAACTATTTATTTTTTCTTTCAACGGTTAGAAGACTCAAAGGATTTCATGACGAATGACCCTTTTATTTTATTTATTTTTTTAAATTTTAAGAAAATGTTTAAAGTATTTAAAATAGAAATCTTTTTTGGATAAATAATATTTTTTCTGAAAACTTAAATTTTCATTTAAAAGTTCATCTTTTTTACTAGAAAAAATGCATATTTTTGGATAAGGATTTAACTACGTTTTGGTTAGGAATTTCACTATTTAGCAGAATTGTTTAGGTTATACTTTTTGGTTGAAAATTCTCCTATTTTGTTAAAAATTTAACTATTTCTTAGAAACTTTACTTTTTGCTTAAATTCAATATTTTGGTGTTGAAAAGCGAACTGGAACCTTTTCTGGATGAAAATTCAATTATAGGATTGAATTTTTTTTAATTAAAAATTTATCTATTCCGATAGAAATTTCATCTTTCTTGGATAAAAATGCAACTATTTGGTTTAAAATTAACATATTTCGCGAAAAAGTCATCCTTTTTGGTTGACAATTCTACTGTTTTGTTACAAATTTACTTTTAGTTACAATTTTTTTTCTGTTGAAAAATAAAATAAAATCTTTTCTGGATGAAAATTCGTCTTTAAAAAACAGACATTTTTTATTATAAATGTATCTGTTTTGGTAAAAATTTCACCTTTCTTGAGTAAAAATGCAACTATTTGGAAGAGAATTCAACTATATTATTAAAAAATTATCCTTTCTGGTTGAAAAAATTCGTCTTTTTGGATTAAAACTTCAATTTTGTTCGTAGAAACTTATTTTTGTTAAAAAATTCATATTTTCATCTTGAAAAGTCAACTAGAATCTTTTTTAGATAAAAATTTAACTATGTTTTTGAATTTGTTTAAAAAAAAAAAAAATTCATCTGTTTTGAGAGAAAGTTCATGTTTTTTGTTGATAAAAATGCAACTATTTGGTAGAGAATTAAATAATTTTGTTGAAAAGTCATTTTCCTTGTTGTTAAAAATTCGTCTTTTTGCATTTTAATTAAAGTATTTTAGTATGCAGTTGTCCTCATGTCTTTTCTTTAACTTTTACCTAAGTTGTTTAATTGAAAATTAAAAAATATTCCGTTCAGGCCTTTCCACCGAATGTAGGGCATTTGAATAAATTTTAAATATTAAAAACTTTTGAGAATATTACTTTTATATATCTTTTCTTATTTTTACATAATTTTGGATGCTTTTATATATAAATAAATTGATTTAATTATAAAAAATATGGTGTTTTATTCAGCTATAAAATTGGGTTTTCATTTACCAAAATGAGTAGCCTTTTTTAAACATCTATATTGCATTAATTTTATTTTAAATGTATAGTATTATAAGAGTATACCACCAAGTTTTTAAGTAAAAATATTTAAAATTATGTGAGTTGTAAATTTTTAAGCAAAAGACTCTATTTTTCGTTCTAGTTAAATACGAATTTCAAAAACAAATTTGAATGAAATATATCCTCATAAAACCAACTGCTCTGGGTATCAAGACCCAATGTGCCGTTTAAGTATTTTTTTTTTAGGTGTGCAGTTTAAGGCTTAAAAGGGGAACATGAGCATACCAATAAATCAGACGATTTTAGATCGATTTTTTTTTTTTTAAATAAAATCGAAAAATTAAAATTTAGTAACTTCTAGGTTTTGCCCCGAAATTTGGTAAGCACGGACGAAATGTTTTTCGTTTTCTATACAAAGCGTCGCAATACACTAAAATTACTAATACTAATGATGCTTATGATGATCAAAGCGTTTCTCTTATTTCGAGGTTAGGTTTCCTTGGCTTTGAATTTTGAAGAAATGTAAGAAAACAAATCTGATTAGCAATAATATACTACGTGATAAAGTACGTGAAAACACAATTTTAATATCCCTTTTTCTTCGGATGTCTTCGGACAAAAAGATGGTATACGTGCTACGCGGCGTCTCAATGTTGGCAAAGTTTTTCTTGCGCTTGCGTTACGGCACTACACCTATTGGTCGCGTGCCAACTACAACCAATCACGTAGCTTGTGCGTGCGAAAAATCTCAGATACTTAAAGTGAACATCTCAGCTTATAATAACGTTTTAATTTTGTGGTACTAGCCAGTAATATCTCGTATATTAACAAAAAAATTAAAAATGCTGTCTGATAATATCCAGATATTAGGAGTTATTATACATATTTTAATGTCTAACTGCTAGTACGAGGGTAGTTCAATAAGTCCTTAGAATGAAGTATAAAAACATTTTTTTGGGGTAAATTTTTTTTTATTTTTCAACATAATCTCTTAGAGCTCTATACACTTGGTCAATCGCTTTTCAAGTTTTTTTAATCCTTCAGAAAAGTGCGTTTTCGGAAGTTCCTCAAAATAAGCACTTACAGAGGCA
>NC_046658.1:146739610-146744675 GCF_010883055.1 Belonocnema kinseyi
AATTGATAGGGCACAATAGAAATGTCTAATTGTTGTTTCATATTAATTGTTTTTAATTAAAATGACCATTGAATTTATTTTGGTTGGAAATTTTTTTTTAAACATTGTCTGCTTGGGTTGAAAATTTAGTTATCTTGTTAAAAAGTTATAATCTAATTATAATCTATTGCATTTTTTGTGAAGAATTATTTTTTAAATGAAATTTCAACATTTGGTTTGGTATTGAAAATTCGTATTGTAGATATTTTTAGATAAATGAAACTGCTTTTGATTTAAAATGTAAAAAACTACTAAGGGGTAAAATAGAATATATTTCGTTATATAATAATCTATTTATTTTTTAATTTTTAGAGGGTTGATCTACTGTCGGTAAGGTACAGTCTCTGATGATAAAGCAGATAAATTTTTAAAAATTATAAATAATTACTTGTACCATTAAAATTGATTCTTTTGGTTAAATAAAATTGTTTTTTATTTAAAATTAACAAACTATTAAAGGTTGAAATATTAATTATATTACATGTATCGGTCAGAATTCATGTTTTTCATGGAAATCTCCACTATTTTGTTTTAAATATATTTCTTTTAATTGATAGATCATCTTTTTCCTCAATTAAGTTTCAACTTTTTCAGTTGTAAATTTAACTGTTTGGTTAAAAAATCAACTTTTCCTTCAAGAAAACTTCTTTATCGAAAATAAATTTTTTCTCCAAAATTCATCATTTCAGTTCAAAATTGATCTCTTAGGATAAGAATCCAAATATTTTGTTAGAAACACGGTTTTTTAGATGGACATTACTTTTGACTATTTTATTATTACTCAAAAAATTATCTTTTTATTTTAAAATTCAATTATTTTATTGCAAAATTCGTCTTTTTTAATAGGAAATTAATCTTCTTGGTTGAAAATTCATTTTTTTATTTTATTTTTTTTTATTAGAAAATTCAACTACTTCATTGAAACTGAAACTGAAACGTGAAACATTTTTTTTACTAGAGATTCATCAATTTATTTGAAAATTCGTCTATTTGGTTAATAATCTAAATACTGTGAAAAAGTAAATTTTTTTTACAAACTAGTGTTCTAAACTGAACATGAAACTATTTCATTCTTGGTTGAAAAACTTGAAATTTGAACTATTTGGTTCAAAATTATTTTCTTTTTTTAATTATTATTTTTGTTAGGAAATTATTATTCTCAGTTGAAAATTTATCTGTGTTTTTAAAAATTTTCCCTTTTTTCAATTTAATTTTTCCTTTTTTGGATCAAAATTCAAATACTTGGTTTAAAGCTAAACTAATTTGTTAAAAATTATTTTTTTGTTGGAGATACATCACTTTATTTGAAAATTTATCTATTTTGTTATAATTTTAACTATTGTGTAAAATTAATTTTGTTTTGAAAATTAGTCTTTCAAACTAAAAATTTAGCGTTATCATTTTTGCTCCAAAAACTTGAAAATTCGAATATTTGATTGGAAATTGATTTTTTTTAATTCGTCTTTTTGTTAGGGAATTATGCTTTTCAGTTGACAATTTATCTCTTGAGTTAAAAATTCATTTTGTTGGTTTCAAATGAAACTTATTTATAAAAAATTAAAAAACTTTATTAAAAATTCTTTCTTCTTTTGTTTAATTCAACTATGCTCTTTTTGGTTTAAAAATTAATCTTTTTAGACGAAAATTAAATTTTTTTGTCGGAAATTCATCTTTTCGGCAAAAAATAAATCCTATTAAATGAAAATTTAACTAGTTGGTTGAATATTAAATAACTTTATTTAAAATTAATATTTTTCGTTCGAGAGTTATTATTTTCTGTCAAAATTTATTTATTTGTTTGGAAACATAACGATTTTGTAGAAAGTAGGATTTTTAGGTTTAAAATAATTTTCTTCATTAAAAATTGAACTATTTTCTATTATTGTCAGAAAAATAATCTTCTTTGTTGAAAATTGTTTTGTTTTTTAACTAAAAAATTCCACAACTTGTCTTTTTTCCCTTTTAGAATGTAAATATTTCTTGATTGAAGATGCAACTCTTAAATGAAAATTCATCTTTTCGGTAGAATAATCAGCTTGTGGGTCAAAAGTAATCTGTTTTTGTTAAGGATTTCAACTATTTGGTTGAAATTTCTACTACTTTGTTACAAATTCATTTTTACATTACCATTCTAATGAGAAGATATTAGTTTTATGTAAAATTTCACTTTGTCAGTTTTTATCAAATCTCCACGTTTTGCGACCCCCTGAGCCAGAAAAAATTATTTTTGTAAAGTTGTCTATCTGTCTAAAAAGAAAGAACGAGTTCGTAAACCAGCTATTTCGGATAAGAATTCAAAAAGTTTTTTTTTTAATTTAAAAAATTGTTGAAACCATATTTAAAAAAAAATTTTTTAATTCTATTTACAATTATTAAGAGTACTTAGAAGCATAAACAATTTATCTGCATGACTTACTTTCATAAAATGAAAATTATCATAGTCAGAGAATTTTCAAAATTAAAAAAAAAACTAAAATGAGAATTTTGAGCCAAACAACGGATGATATGAAAGAAAGTCAAGAAAAGAAAAACGTTGATTTTTGAAAGCCCCATAAGATTATCATACCAAGTTTTTAATTATGTCGAAAATTTAAAAATTCCAAATTTTATTGTACAAAACATAAGAAAAAATCAAAAAATTCCACTTTGTCGTCAAATTGTTCAAGATAAGAAAAAAAATAAACTGAAATTGCGCGCCCTGAATATGTCTAAAAATTTTCGGGCTGACGACACAAGGTAAGAAAAAAATAATGAGACAAAACTTGTTTATCCAAAAAAGAGCTACATATTTGTAACAATCATTTTTTATAGGATAAACAGTTTTTGTTTTATTTGAGAAAAACAGTAAAAATACGAATATTAATTTTTTTTCTAACGACACAAGCTATGATAAAAATAAATAGGCAAAAGTTGCTCTTCCTAAAAATAGCGAAAACTCATTCAAAGTTCTCATGAATTTACTGTAAGACTTCCAGGAATAAGATTTAACTGTGAAATTTTTATTTTGACTTAACGGAAAGTTGTAATTTAACAACAAACTTACAACTTTTTGTTGATAAACTTTTCCATGAACCCATTTCTTCTAAAACTTTGTAATTAATTGAAAAAGGTCATAAATCAATGTAGAAAGTAACTACAAATAATGTATTAGTGAGTTAGCAAATACAACTTCTTTTTTACTAATTTTATAAACAAATTAATTGCCAAAAGTAATTTTTTCGTGATTTGCAATGATTAGCTAATTTCAACCTATAGCTTTTGTATAAATTATTTTAGATAATGATATGCGCTTAAATTAAGTTGCGAATATCTAATGTTTACCAATTATTTAAACAATTTTTATAAACAAATGCACGTTTTAAGCATTTTTCATGAAAAGGCTTGGTTTTTTGCGAAATCAACTTAAAATGTTTTTCCTAAGACTCCTTGCTATCATATTTTTCATAGCGACCAAAAAATGTTAATTATTTAAATAATTTTGATTTAAAAAATGCTCATTTGAACCATTTTATGATCAAAAGGCTTGCTTTTTGCGAAACTAACTCAAAAAATTTTTCCTAAGACTCCTTGGTATCATATTTTTCATAGTGACCTGATTTATGACAGCATTATGATTATTTAAACGATTTTCATAAACAAATACACATTTCGACCATTTTTTCATGAATAGGTTTAATTTTTTTCGGAATCAATGCGAAATATCTTAAAAAAGAATCCTTGCTGTCATATTTTTTATAGTGACCTGATATATGACAGCAAGGATTGTTTTTGCCAAAAATGAACAAAAATTCTTAATAAATCGTAAAAAGTTTTTTCTAATGTTTAAAAGAATTTCTGGTAGAAGTTCACTATGAAAGATATGATAGCAAGAAGTCTCAAGCAAAAGATTTTAAATTGATTCCGCAAAAAAAATCAAGCATTTTCATCATAAAATGGTCCAAATGTACATTTGTTTATAAAAATTGTTGAAATAATTCACATTTTTTGGTCAGTATAAATAAAATATGATAACAAGGAGTCTTAGGAAAAAGATTTCAAGTTGATTTCGTACGAAAAAATCAAGCCTTTTCATTTGAAAATTTCCAAAATGTGCATTTGTTTAGAAAAGTTTTTTAAATAATTGGCAATTATTAATTATTCTTAACTAATTGTATGCGCACATTATTATCTTAAATACTTTATACAAAAGCTATTGGTCAAAATTAGCTAATCATTGCAAATCACGAAAAAATTACGTTTGTTAATTAATTTGTTTATAACATTTTTAATACATTTTTTGTTACTTTAACCCACTAAGAAATTATTTTTGTTAGTTTTTACATTGATTAATAACCTTTTCTTATGAGCCTTAGGTCAATTCTAAGAAAGAAAAATCAAAATCCGTTGAGAATTGCAATGTCAGTCGATTTTTGTCCAAAAAATCTAATTTTTCTCCCACTGTGCTGTGGGGAGATTTTTTTAATTTAGCTTTCAAAGCTCAATTTCCTAACCCATCTCTTCGTTGGAAAATTTCACTAAACTGTTACAAATATTCATTTTGTTTTGTTTTGTTTAAAAATGGATATTTTTGAATGAAATTTTCTTTCTTCTTAGCTGAAAAATGCTCCTTGTTTGACCATTTAACCCCGTACATCAAAATTGATCTATTTTGGTGAAATGTGTGTTAAAAAAAAAATTGTTTCCCTAGTTTTGAAAAAAATCTCCTTATTGTTCTATTTTCTTAATAATTTTTTTGAATCCGTAGCTCCGGACTTAAACCCTCTTGGTCGTTATTTTTCCAATGAGGGGAAGTGAGGGGAATAAGTAAGGGGAAGTTAGGGGAGGGCAAGTGTAGTTATGGAGGAGGAGTGTGGGCAGGGCTACTAAGGAAGGAGAAGTGAGTTTAGGGTTGATGAGGAAGAAGTGTTGTGAGGGATCAATATGAGGTTGGGAGTAAGTTTAGGAGAGGAATTGGGGTTGGAAAGGGGTATTAAGGTAGTTGAAGTTAGAGGAGGGGAGCTGTAAGGATGGAGGAAGACTGGGGGTA
>NC_046658.1:146744775-146780979 GCF_010883055.1 Belonocnema kinseyi
AAGAGGGGTATCAAAGGAAGGGAAGTATTGGGAGAGGGAAAGCTAATGGGAGGGGAAGTGATGAATAGGGGAGTAAGGGGAACGGAACTGACTGTACTTTTAAATTTCTTTTATAAAGTAAAAAAAGTTTAATTAAAAAAAATTTCTCTTCACATTCAATTAGGATATTTATGTTGCTTGTTACTGATACAACTGAAAATAAAATTTGTTTGCTTTTTTCTAATTGAGGGGAGGTACCACAGATAAAGGAAGTAGTTCAAAATTTGAAACATTTTAGACAATGACTTAATACAAGATTGAAAGCCTGTTTCTAAAAAAGTTTATGACATTAATTACAAATTTAATCATATCGTTATTAATTAGCAATTTGAATATGTGATCCGAAATTTTCTCTGGACCATTAGAAAAGGAATTCGAGGTCGGTCAATACTCCGCGTTTTCTTCCAATAATATCCTAATCCGAACCGATCCGACAAATTTCTTGATTTGGTGATGTGGTGATGTGTTGATGTGGGAATAAATTAAATCTTTTGGAAAGAGAAGAACGACATAATACTGCTTCGGTATTATATGGAATGAGTAGCAACTCTTGGCAGAAAGCATTTGACTCGGAGGAACACCCATATCGCAGCTCATATATGATGAAATTGACTTAGGTGGTGGTACACTATCAAATAGATTATCTCGGTAATTAACTTGGATATTCTAATGGACTCGTTCCTCACACATTCACACACACACACTGACATTACGCTCGCACACACACACACAAACAAGCAGATTCTAGAATTAATTCTTTAAATTCTGTAATTCCCTTTAAATACATTCTCAGATAAGGGACCGTCCATAAACAACGTTACTAATTTTCGACTATTTCTGACCCCTCGTCATCGATCACAAATTAACGTAGACTATAATTCTCTCAAAATAGCTGGGGGGGGGGGGGGCATGAATTTATTTTTCATAGAAATAGAGCCATAAATTTTTTCGAGTAATAATAATAATTTAAATACCATATATTGAATTTGATATAAAATACATAAAAATTTTCAGATTTCAAATCAAAATTTATCGCATTTTTAACAAAATTGTTGAATTTTGAACCAAAAATGATACTGTTAAATTTTTAGTTGCAAGTAATTTAAGAAATTTATTTTTTGACGAAATAATTACATTTCCAACAAAATAGATGGCCTTTTAACTAAAATTATGAATCTTGAACGAAGAAAAAACTATTCACATAAAAGTTCAATGTTAAACAATGTACTTGAATTTCAAGTAAAAAAATAATATTTTTCAACCCAAATGATTAATATTTAATCAGGAACCTTAATTTTTTAAGAAATGCATCAATATTTAAGTTAATTATTCAATTTTGAAACCAAAAAAATGAATTTTTAACAAAATGATTCCATTTTCAATCAAAATGAAATTGTTAAATTTTTAGTTGCAAGTAATTTAAAAGATTTTATTTTTGTCGAAATAATTACATTTTCAACAAAAGATATGGCCTTTAAAATAAAATTATGAATCTTGAACGAAAAAAAAACTAAATTTTATTTTTATTGTAATTTTATTTTATTTTTATTTTATTTTTTTATTCTTATTTTATTTTGATTTTCGTTTTATTTTATTTTTATTTTATTTTTTCTTATTTTTTGTTTGCCTTGATAACGGTTTATGAGTGCCGAGAGGCTGGTGATTATTATATATATTTTTTTAATGTTTGTTATTGGGATTTGATAATGGTGGGAATAAAGAGGACGAAAGAAATAAAAAAGTGAAGGAAGGTGATTTGGTTGGTTGCCTTCTCATTTTTCTTTCCTCCTTTTTATTTTTGTCCAAAGTAAAGAAAAATTTTATTTTCTTTTTTTCTTTTTTATGGGGAAAACTATTAACATAAAAGTTAAATGTGAAACAATGTGCTTGAATTTCAAACCAAAAAATAAAAGTATTAAACCAAAATGATTAATATTCTACCAGGAACATTAATTTTTTAAGAAATGCATCAATTTTGAAGTAAATTGTTGAATTTCGAAAACAAAAAAATGAATTTTGAACCAAAATGAATAAGAAAATGAATTTCCAATACATTTTCGAAGAAAAATTAAATAGTTAAAGTGTTTTCCTTTTGAATCAAAGTGTATTGCATTTTTAACGAGATTGTTGAATTTTTAACCAAAAATGATACTGTTAAATTTTTAGTTGCAAGTAATTTAAGAAATTTATTTTTTGACGAAATAATTACATTTCCAACAAAATAGATGGAATTTTAACTAAAATTATGAATCTTCAACGAAAAAAAAACTATTCACATAAAAGTTAAATGTTCAACAATGTGATTAAATTTTAAATAAAAAAATAATAGTCTTAAACAAAAATGATTAATATTCCAACAGAAAAATGGATTTTTGAAGAAATTCATTAATTTACACTAAACTGGGAAATTTTATATTTAAAAAAATACGTTTTAAATCAAATAATTCCATTTTCAAACAAACAAAAGAATTTTCAACAAAAATAAAAAATAAAATCAATTTTCAATCATGAATGTTATTATATTACCAAAAATGCGAATTTTTAACGCAACACGTGGGTTTCCTGTCAGATGATTAAATTTTCAACATATAAATCATAAATGTTCAAACAAAAATTAAATAGTTACTGTTTTTTTACCGTTAAAACAAAGTGTATTCGATTTTCAACAAAAATGTTCAGTTTTAAACCAAAAATGAAAGTGTTCATTTTAATTTACAAGTAATTAAAAAAAAATTAATTTTGAAAAATAAATTACATTTACAAGCAAATAGATGGACTTTGTACTCAAAGTATGAATCTTGAACGAAAAAAATAAACCATTAACATGAAAGTTCAACTTTCAATTAAGTAATTGAATTTCTAATGAAAAAATAATCATTTTAAACCAAAATTGTTAATATTACTGCAGAAAAACGAATTTAAAAAAATGCATGAATTTGTCACTTCATTGTTAAATTTTGAAGCCAACCAAACATGAATTTTTAACAAAATGATTCAATTTTTAACCGAACGGATACATTTTTAACCAAAATAAACAAGAACATCGAAGTATATTAGATTTTTAACAAAATTCTTCTATTTTAAACCAAAAATGAAAGTTTTAATAACAATAGTTTTAAAAAATTAACGTTTGACATAATAATTACATGGCCAACCAAATAGGTGAACCTTTTACTAATATGATGAATCTTGAACGAAAAAAAATACCATAATCATAAAAGTTCAACTTTAAACTAAGTAATTGAATTTCAAACCATTATTGAATTTTTTAAACGAACAAAAAATTAATTTTGGATTTGTATACAAAAGCGATTTTTAAGAACAAAAACAAAAAATGGATTTTCAACAATACAATTTGATTTTAACAAGAAAAATAAAATTTTGACTAAATGGATAGATTTTAAAAAAAAAATTTATTTTCAAAAAAAAACTAATTTAAAAAGAAAATTTTTAATTTGACCAAATCGTTCAATTTTTAACCAAAAACAAAACATTAAAATCTTTAGTTGAACAAAAAACTAATTTCAAACCAAGGAATTGAATTTTTACATTATCGTAACAATTTTAACTAAATAGATGAATCTTCAACCGAAATAATAAATCTCGAACCACAGAATAAATCATTAACATAGTACTTCAACTCTCTAGAAATCAGTTCAATATTCAAAAAAAAACAAAAAATGAAGTTTCAGCCAAGAAGATTAATATTACAGGAAAAAAAATTAATAAAATAGTTCAATTTTCAACCCAAAGAGATTTACTGCCAACATATATTAATTGAGAATTAAAATAATTTTAAGAAAGTAGTTAAACTAACAACCAAATGGTTTTAAATTTGTGGAAAAGAGGTGAAGTTTTGAAATAATAGTTTAACTTTAAACTAAACAGTTTCATCGTTAAAGAAAAAAAAAATTTTCAATAAAACTGTTTAATCTTCACTCAGAAAGTTTTTATCTAAAGAATGAAATTGTTAATCATAAAACATGTATTTTCAACCATATTGACAAATTTACCAAAAATAAGAGGATCCAAATTCTTCTCAAAACTTTCAGGTTTCCAGTCAAAAAAGTCAACTTTTTTAGAACACAGTAAAGTTGCAACTAAAAATATATTTTTGAAACAAAAAATGGAATGGACGAATTCTCAGCTTATACAAATAATTTTCAAAAAACAAGCTTTTTAAACCAATACAATAACTTTTCAACCAAATACATGAATTTTATATTAAACAGTTGAATTTTGAAATTATAAAGTATAAATTTAAACCCAAAATGGAATACAAAAACACAATTTTTAACACAAAGTTGATAATTTCCAGGGAAACAGTTACGACTAACTAAATTAATTTTTAGCAAAAAGCCAAGTAGTTTAATTTTCAATTAAAAAAACTGATTTATTACAAAAAAATGGTTGAATTTTCAATTGAATTAATTAAATGAATTATCAACTAAATTAATAAAACTCTAAACAAAAAATAAATTATTCACATAATAATGAAAATTTCAACCAATTTCTTGGTTTTTTAACTAACAAAAAAATGAATTTTAAACAATCGACTTCAATTACCAACAAAACTGTTTGATTTTCAACCAAATAAATTGATATTTTACAGAATAATGCATCTTTATCTTACAAAATTAATTTCCTAATAGCCAGATGAATTTTCAGCAAAAAAAAATGAATTTTCGACCCAAAATAAAACGCGAAAAAGACGACGTTTCTCGACTGAAAATCGGGAACACGGATTTACACTGCCTTTGTTGCGAAGTGTCCATCTGAGTTCTAGATGGCGCCACGTGACGGCTTGCCCAATCGCACATTCACAACAGACCAAAAATGTAAATTTTCAAAAACGAGATGAATTCTTTGACCAAAAAGACAATTTTTTAACCAAATAGATAATAGATAATAGCAATATATATATATATTTTTTTTCAGGTAAAAAAATTAATTTCTAACAACAAACAAAACAATTTTCATTTAAAAAAATTGAATTTGCATTAAAAAATATATCATTTTCAGACAAAAAGAATATTAACGTAGCATTGAAATTTTCCATCAAAAACCTTGAATTTCAAATTTAAATACGTGCGTTTCTAACCAAGTAATTTATTTTTAATTGGAAAAGATGAATTTTTAATTGAAACTATCTATTTTCAATGAAAAATGACACAGTTGAATTTTTAGTATAAAAAGTAATCTTCAGCCTCAAAAAATTATTTTTTAACCGAATAGTTATATATTCAACCAAATATATAAATTGATAACTAAGATAATGTATACTAAAATATATGAATTTTCAACCTAGAAGAATTATCATCTACGTAAGAACACAATTTTTTCTTGAATAGTAAAATCCTCTACGAAAAACAGAAATTTTCAACAAACAAAATTAACTTTCTAGCTAAAAGGAAACTTTGTAACACAATACATGAATTTTTTATTATACAGCAGCATTTCGAATTGATAAACCATACATTTTCAACTTAAAGTGGAATTCACGTGAAAAAAATAAGAAGTAAAAAAAAGAATTATCAAGAAAAGACTTAAATTTTCCACCCAAAAGAATCAATTTTTAAACAAAAAAATCAATTTTTTGCTGAAAAAAAAGAATTATCTATAAAAGACTTAATTTTTCCACCCAAAAAAATCAAGCCTTTTCATTTGAAAATTATCAAAATGTGCATTTGCTTACAAAAATTATTTAAATAAGTGGCAATTATTAGTTATTCTTAACTTATTGTATGCGCACATTATTATCTTAAATGCTTTATACAAAAGTTATTGGTCAAAATTAGGTAATCATTGCCAATCACGAAAAAATGACTTTTGTTAATTAGTTTGTTTATAGCATAATTAATACATTTTTTGTTACTTTAACCCACTGAGAAATTATTTCTTGTTAGTTTTTACACTGATTTATGATTTATTTCACTAAACTGTTACAAAAATTTATTTTATTTTTTTGTTTTGTTAAAAATCAAACTACTTTACCAAAGGTTTAACTAGTCTATTTTATTTTTAAATTGACTTATTTTTTAGACGTAAATTTAACTATGTATTTGTTTGAAAATGGATCTTTTGGAATGAAATTTTCTTTCTTCTTGACTGAAAAATGTTCCTTGTTTGACAATTTAATCCCGTGGATGAAAATTGGTCTATTTTGGTAAAATGTGTGCTTTAAAAATATTAATTTTCCTAGTTTTGAAAAAAATCTCCTTATTCTTCTATTTTCTGAATAATTTTTTTGAATCCGTAGCTGCGGACTGAATAATTGATAACTAAGATAATATATACTAAAAAATATGAACTTTCAACCTAGAAGAATTATATTCCACCTAAGAAGACAAGTTTTTATTGAATTGTAAAATCCTCTACTAAAAACATAAAATTTCAACAAACAAGATTAACTTTCTAGCTGAAATGAAACTTTTTAAAAAAATACATGCATTTTTTATCATACAGTTGTATTTCGAATTGATAAACCATAAATTTTCAACCCAAAGTGGAATTTGCATTAAAAAAATAAGAAGTAAAAAAAAAGAATTATCAATAAAAGACTTAAATCTTCCACCCAAAAGAATTAATTTTTTGCTGAAAAAAAGAATGATCAATAAAAGACTTAAATTTTCCACCCAAAAAAATCAATTTTTAAACAGAAAATCAATTTTTAGGCTGAAAAAAAAGAATTTTCAACAAAATACATTCATTTTTAACGAAGTATTTTATTTTTAACTAAAAAAAAATTTTCACCAAAAGAAATTACTGTTCTTGTGAGGAACAATAATTTTAAATCAAATACATTCAATTTGCTTTCTCACAGAGGGGGGGGGGGTTGTAATTACTTGAATTTTTAATTATATCTTTTTTTACGTATTTCGATTTAATTCGACCCCAGGATTTTGAACATATAATTTCAAAAAATATCCATATGTTCGTGTGTGTACTTGTTTTCTGTTAACCATATCTCAAAGAGCAAAAATTTTGAAAAAATTGAAGCTCCTACTGATATTTAAGTCTGGCGGGATTTTAAGATTTCGATCAGTCATTTCGAAGTAGTTTTCTTTTTGCTTTTAGATATTTAGAAAAAGAACCGGTTTGACCTACCAGTACAGTTCTTGATGCGCATCAGCAGACCTATTGTTAGAACTTTTATGAGCTACTAGTACCAATTTATATAGTTTTAATAAATAGTTTATTCTTTGGATTAGAGAAAAACTTATTTTCGTTCAAAATACGACAATGCTATATGTAGACTATTTGTTGGCGTCCTTGATACGCATCGATTGACCTATCTATTTTTGAAACTATTATGATCTACCATTACCGTATTATAAAGTTTCGAAAAAGCTTTTTATTCTGTTTATGTTAGCACCATTTTTGCTTTATTCAAAAGACTACAATAATATATCTTGTCTATTTGTTGACATCCTTGATGCACTTCAATTGACCTATTGTTGAAACTTTTATGACCTACTAATACCAATTTATAATGTTTCAATAAATGGTTTATTCTTTTTATTTGATAAAAACTTTTTTTAATTTAAAATACGACAATGCTGTATGTAGTCTATTAGTTGGCATCTTTGAGAAGAATCGATTGACCTATTTATTTTTGGAACTTTTATGGTTTACCAATACCGATCTATGAAGCTTTAAAAAATGGTTGATTATGTTTATATTAGAACCATTTTTGTTTTATTCAAAAGGCGAAATAATATATATAGTCTATTTGGTGGCGTCCTTGATGCGTATTAATTGACCTATTGATAAAACTTTTATGACCTACAAGTAGCAATTTATCAAGTTTTAATAACTATTTTATTCTTTGGATTTGAGAAAAACCTGTTTTCGTTCAAAATACGAAAATGCTATATGTAGACTATTTGTTGGCGTCCTTGATACGCATCGATTGACCTATCTATTTTTGAAACTATTATGATCTACCAATACCGTATTATAAAGTTTCGAAAAAGTTGTTTATTCTGTTTATGTTAGCATCATTTTTGCTTTATTTAAAAGACGACAGTTCTACATGTAGTCTATTAGTTGGCGTCCTTGATGCGCATCAATTGACATATTGTTGAAACTTTCATGACCTACTAATACCAATTTATAATGTTTCAATAAATGGTTTATTCTTTTTATTTGATAAAAACTTTTTTAAATTTAAAATACGTCAATGCTATATGCAGTCTATTTGTTGGCGTCCTTGAGGAGCATCAATTGACCTATTTATTTTTGGAACTTTTATGATCTGCCAGCACCGTTTTATAAAGTTACAAAAAAATAGTTTATCATGTTTATATCAGAACTACTTTTGTTTTATTCAAAAGACTACAATAATATATGTTGTCTATTTGTTGGCGTCCTTGATGCACATCAATTGACCTATTGTTGAAACTTTCATGAGCTACTAGTTACAATTATAAAGTATCAATAAATGGTCTTGTTTACTTGAGAAAAACTTTTTTTAAATTCAAAATACTATAATGCTCTATGTAGTCTAGTTGTTAGTGTCCTTGAGACGCATCTATTGACCTATTTATTTTTGAAACTTTTATGATCAACCAATACCGATTTATGAAGTATCAATAAAATAGTTTATTCTTCTTATATGAGAAAAACTTTTCTGATACTGAAAATACGACAATACTATATATAATTTATTTTTTGGCGTCCTTGAGATGCATCGATTGACCTATTTATTTTTGGAACCTTTATGATCTACCAGTACCGATTTATGAAGTTTACCCAAAATAATTTATACTTTTTATATGACAATACTATATATAATTCATTTGTCGGCATCCTTCAGCCACATCGAATGAATTATTGTGGAAACATTTATGACCTACTAGTATAAAATTATAAAGTTTCAATAAATAGTGTATTCTGATTATTTGAGAAAAACTTTTTTTTTAATTCAAAATACGACAATACTATATCTATTCTATTTGTTTGCGTCCTTGAGACGCATTAATTGACCTATTTATTTTTGGAACTTTTATGAGTTACCAGTGCCAGTTTATGAAGTATCAACAAAATATTTTAATCTTTTTATATGAGAAAAACTTTTCTTCTAATGAAAATGCGAAAATACTATATATAATTAATTTTTTGGTGTCCTTGAGATGCTTCGATTGACCTATTTTTGAAACTTGTATGACCTACTGGCACCACTTTGTAAAGTTTCAATAAATGGTTTATTCTGTTTATTTAAGAAAAACTTTTTTTTATTCAAAATACGACAATGCTATATGTAGTCTATTTTTTCGTGTTCTTGAGAAACATCAATTGACCTATTATTGAAATTTGTATGACCTACTAGTATTAATTTATAAAGTTTCAATAAATGGTTTATTCTGTTTATCTGAGAAAAACTCTTTTTTCATTCGAAATAAGACAATAACACATGTATTATATTTGTTGACATTCTTAAGATGCATCAATCGACCTATTTTAAAACCTTTAATGACTCACCTATACGAATTGCGGAAGAAAAAAAAAGAAAAAACGCATTATTCTGCTGAGATAAGAAACACTTGACTGATATTCAAAATTCGAAAATACTACATGTAAATTATTTGTTGGCGACTATTAAAACGCGTTGATTGACCTACTTTTAAACCTTTTATGACCTAAAAGTACCAATTCATAACGTATCAAGAATAATTTATTTTTTTTAAATGAGAAAAAGTTATTTTATATTTAAAATACAATACCACATGCAGTCTATTTGTTGGTGTTCTTGAGACGCATTAATTGACCTATTTTCGAACATTTTAATGACACACTAATACTGATTTATTAAATTTAAACCAAATTTGTGTATTCTGTTTATATCGAAAATAACTTATATGAATACTACAGGAAAATCACATATGCTTGAAAAATATTCGAGAATCCATTTTTTTCCTTTGCAGAGGAAAAGAAACCTCCCTCTATAGAGAAGCAAAATCATTTGAAAGTACATTTTTTCAAACCATTATGAACTCTGAAGAAGCAAATTTTCCAATAAAATTACACAAAAAGGTTTAAAAAGAATTAATTTCCTTAAAAATCTGTTTAAAACAAAATGTATAAGAAGAATAATTTGTGAGATATCTTCGAGGAAAAAATTCTCATAAAATGAGCTTAAAAAAATACACTCGCATTTAATTTTTAATTCAAAATATTTATTTTCAACTTAAAGTAAAGTGGTTACGTTTTTAGTTCAAGAAATAAGTTTTTAAACAAATTATTTTTCGACTAAATAATTACATTTTAAGTGAGAGATGCCTGTTTATTATTTTTGCTTATAATGTAAAAAAGCAAACTAGGAAAGAATTATCAAAATCAAATGAAACCTCGAATTGTTGACTCTTGATAAATACGCAATCAAAACCTAATAATATGAGACAGTAAAAAATTGTTTTATCTCAAACGAGAGATAAACATAAAATGAAATAAAAAATGACGATCAAAATCAATTAGCAATGTTACGACATATTCATACAGTGCAGTAAAATTTCTGCTTGCAGAAAATAAAGTATCTCTTTGGACATGCCTAGTGGAATTAAACTAATTGGATAATTTTAACATCAAAGCAATTTAAAATAATAACTTGCAATACTTATAGTTTAAATGATTTATGTTTAAAATTTAAACCAAGAATGAGCATGGGATTTATCCTCCATATAAATACCTGTTTGTGAAAGGGGTCACGACAAAGTACAAAGATGAAAGTCATCTGGTATCATTTAATTTCAGTTTGATTTTGTTACAATGTTGATCTTACTTAAAGAGAATCAGGTTTTTCTCTCAACTTTCTTCTTTGTCTTTAATAAATTTCCTAAATTATTTGCTGTGAACAAGATGTTGGATGAAAGTCACATTTACTGCACTTTTTGATACGCCACTTAATATCACTGACGAACTTATTTAGAGAGAATGAAAAAAAAAGAATTTTTTCTATATGCTGTAAATTTTTTTATTTAATTTTTTTGGAAAATTAATAAATATTATCGAATAGCAACTCCTTATGCCCCAACGCAAATGGTAATATAATTTGGTGTTATTAATACTAAAAACGATTGTTTGTTTATAAAATCAGGTACATTTGTCAATTTAATTCTTTCATGAATTTAATTAATAATATTAAATAACAAGTTTTCCTTACAAAATTAAACTGGTTACATTAGATATTGAGTGTAATTAAAAGAAAAAACTTTTTTTCTTATAATTGATGTCACTGTGCATTCTAAAAAGCAATTAATTAAATGTAAAAATACACTTTCCAAATGCATAGTAGCTAATTTATTTATTGTTGAATATAATTTGTTAAGAAAAATTGATTTTACAAATGAAATTTTTTTCCTGTTGATCTGCGTGCAACTAATCCAAAAATGCAGAATATAACAAAATTTTTGAGAAAGTTAAAAAAAATTAGCAATAATTTAAATTGGTATCAGAAATTTTCTTTAAGGGTAGAGGTAGAAAATTTCAGCATTTTCTGAAATTTTTTAAATTAACTCTGAATTCTTCTGAAAACCAAAATTTGAAAGGAGTCGAGAATTGTGTTCTTAAACTGATTTTGAACCTCGTTTTTTGTATCTCCACCCTCCATGCGGCAGAACTAACAAAATAAAATGCGGATTGGTACCAGCAATTTTCTTTCAGAATAGGCGTGGAAAGTTGCAGTTTTCTCTAAATTTTTTTTATCAAATTTCAAATTACTTTAAAAAATAAAATTAAGAAGAATACGAAAATTTCGTTTCAAAACTTATTTTGAAAATCGTTTTCTTTATCTTTGCCCACCGGAGGACGGAACCAATAAACGAAAAAATGTATTGGTACCAGTAATTTTCTTTCAAAATAGACGTACATAGTTCCGGCTCTTTTTTTTATTCAGGAGCAGTTGAGAATTGCGGTCTAAAACTTACTTTGAATCTCGTGTTAATATCTGTTCATACTGTACGGCAGCACTAATAAAAGAAAATACGGATTGGTACCAGCAATTTTCTTTTAAAGTACACGTATAGAGTATCGGTTTTTTTTTAATTCAGAATCAGGCGAGAATTGCGGTCTGAAACTTACGTTAAACCTCGTTTTTTATCTCCTCCTACTGTTTGGCAGCACTAATAAAAGAAAATATGGAGAAATTTTCTTTCAGAATAAACGTAGAAAGTTGCATTTTTTTCTAATTTTTTTTATTTAATATAAAATTAAACTAAAAAATAAAATTAAGAAGCAGTCGAGAATTCCGTTTTAAAACTTATTTTGAACCTCGCTTTCCTATTTTTCCCCACTGGGCGACGGTACCAATAAAAGAAAAGATGGATTGGTACCAGCAATTCTATTTTAAAATAGACATGAAAAGTTGCAGTTCTCCTTAAAATTTTTTGATTGAATTCCGAATTATTGTAAGAAATGAAGTTCAGAAGCTGTCGAGAATTTCGGTCTGAAACTTACTTTGAACCTCGTTTTTTTATCTCCTCCTACTGCACGGCAGCACTAATTAAAGAAAAATCGGATTGGTACCAGCCATTTCATTCAGCATAAACGTAGAAAATGGCAGTTTTTCAGGAATTTTTAAATTTAATTTCGAATTAAATAAAAAATTAGAAAATTAGACAGAATTATTTTAAACCTGGTTTTCTTTATATTTTCCCACCGAACGACGGTACCAATTAAAGAAAATATGGATTGATACCAGCAATTTTCTTTCAAAATAGACATAGAAAGTTGCAGTTTTCTCTAAATTTTTTTATTTAATTCAATATCATTCTTTATATAAAATTCAGAAGCATTCGAGAATTGCGTTTTAAAACTTATTTTGAACCTCGCTTTCTTTGTTTCCCTGCATCGGACGACGTTACCAATAAAAGAAAATACGGATTGGCACCAGCAATTTTCTTTGAAAGTAGATATAGAAAGTTGCAGTGTTTTCTAAGTTTTCAATTTAATTAGCAAATATTCTTCAAAATAAAATTCAGAAGCAGGCAAGAATTGTGTTCTGAAACTTACATTGAACTTCGTTTTAGTACTAATAAAAGAAAAAATGGATTGGTACCAGCAATTTTCTTTCAAAATAGACGTAAAAAGTTGCAGTTTTCTCAAAAAAATTTTATTATTTTTCAGCTTACTCTAAAAAATAAAATTTAGAAGAAGTCGAGAATTGCGTTTGAAAACTTATTTTGAACCTCATTTTCGTTATATTTTCCCACCGAGCGACAGTACCAATAAAGAAAAATACGAATTAGTACCAGCAATTTTCTTTCCGTATAGACGTAGAAAGCTGAAATTAAAAAAAAAAAAAAAAAAATTCTGAGTTATTTTAAAACCTGAAATTAAGAACTATTCAAGGATTGCGATCTAAAACTTATTTTAAACCTCGATTTTGAATCTCCTCACAACAGGTGGCAGTGCAAAAAAAAATTGGATTGGCACCAGCAATTTTCAATCAGAAGAGAGTTAGAAAGTTGCAGTTTTTTTTTTTAATTTTAATTCTGAATTTTTCTAAAAAATAGAATTTTAAAGCAGTCGATAATTGCAGTCTGAATATTATTTTGAACCTCGGCCTTTTATTTTTCTTCACCGCACCGTATGGCGCTAATAATAAACAAAAATATGATTTTGTATTAGCAATTTTCTCGTAGAACAGAGGTAGACAGTTTTGATTTTTTCTAAAATTTTGAAATTCAATTCTGAATTCTTATACAAAATAAAATTAAAAAGCAGTCGAGATTTGAGGCCTTAAATTTATTTTAGACCTACTTTTTTTATTTGCTCCGACCGTAAGGGCATATCGATAGAAAAATCGATTGTTACCAGAAATTTTCTATCCGAATAAAGGTAAAAAGTAGTGTTTTTTGTAATTTTTCAATTAAATTTTAAATTATGGTAAAAAAACTCAAATTTGAGTCAGAAATGGTTTCATGCTTTAACCCTTAGATTAGTACAATAAAAAAACAATAAACCCTTTTTTAAGTTTAAATTGAGGTGTTCTGCCAACCACATAAAGTTAAACACGTATTTCCTATAAAAGAATACGTTTTTGTAAATTTTCGATAGAATTGCCCAAAAAAGAACCATAAGAGAAAGATTGGTTTTTGGATTTTTTCGTTCTAATTCCTATTTTTACAGTTTCATTCAATAAAAATTATTTTTGAAACCCACACTAAAATATTCTAATGATATTTAGATGTTTTTGAAATAAAGAAAAATTCTAGTTTTTTTTTGCATTTTACAACTTTTTAATCAGACCGAGAAAAAATTAATTAGTGTGCATAAAAACAATTTTGTAAACTAGTTATTATTGTCTACAACAACTTTCTCTTTTAATAGTGCTAAAGAGTTGCGTTTTTTCTATAATTTCCAGCCTTTTCTCAACGTTTCGCTTGCAGTTAGATAATAACTAATTAAATATAATAGCACAATTATTTAAACAGTTGATTTTTTTGAGTAATATTTGCTTAGAATATTGATATTAAAATGCGTTTTTCAGTTTGAGCTCTTTATTCAGAGCAAGAAAATAATTAAAGTTAACCAAAATAATTGTTTAATAATTTATTATTATTTATATCAATATTATCTAAGTATAATGCTAGAAAATCATGGTTCTTTTGAAATGTTTAAGCTTTTCTTAATTGCTTCAGTTAAAGTGAGGTTTAAATTATTTTAATTTTAGTAAGATAATTGTTTGAACAATTTAATATCATTTATAATAATATTTTCTTAGGATATTGCTTGAAAGTTGCGGTTTTTTTACAACTTTATCTCATCTTTTTATTTGTAGTGAGGTAAGAAATAATGCAAACAAATAAAGTATTTTTTAAACAATTTATATTATAACTATCTTCTTTTAGATTAATGCTAGAAAGTTGCAATTCTCTCTAAAATAATAATTTTTTCTATGGCTCTTTAGATAGAGTCAGCTTATCTATAAAGAAAGTTGGTAAAGAATTTATTTGACCAATTAATTAATGTTAATAACTATTTTCTCTTTAAGTAATACTAGAAAGTTGTGTTTTTCTGAAAAATTTTCTTTAAATATAAATTTGTTAAACAAGCTTTTTCTTATGCGCACATTATTTTTCTAAAATAAACATCTAAAAAGGATAAATTTACCTTATATTTTACAGTAAAATTTAGAACAATTTATCATCAAATTAAATTTTTTAATTTAATTATATAATTTATTTGTATATCAAAAATTAAATTTCATTGCTACCAAATAATAAGTTATTATTAATTTATCGCTTTATTTACACGTTTCCAGAATTGTTATTCAGAGTTCAAGTTTGGTACTGATAGTAGCAGTGAGAAAAAATACGAACAGGTACCGCAGACAAAAGAACAAATATGTTAATTCAGTGAGAATCGTCCTTCTTCTTGCGCCGTCGGATAGAAGAATGAGTTTCTGGATGACCAGGTGGTCTTAAATTCATTAATTTTACATACATTTATAAAAATATAAATATATAAAACTGGTTTTCTACCTCACAATTGACTCAAATGATAGTAGCAAAATCTCATGATTCACGTTCTCTCAACTATACAATATACGTAATTACATATACGAGTTGAGTCCACTCCTTAAATAGCAATCTCAGGAGCAACAGTTGCATTAATGGATTTCAAAGTGGATTTAAAAGTGTGTAGTCGGAAGTCAAAAAGTGTGCAGTGATAAATTAAATCTATTATCTAAAAAATATTTTTAGCTTTCTGACTTTATACACTGGAAAAAATTATTAGTTGAGCCAACTATTTAGTAAGATATGGTACTTCTATTTCATTGGTTGATATTGCTATTGTATTAGTTGATACTGCCATTTTAATTGTGGGTACAATAATTCCATTAGTTGCAGTGACTATTCAGTTAGTGTCAGCATCTAAATAAATGGCTGTGCCAACTAATTATATAGCAGTACCATATATTACAAACAGAATAGTTGGCGCAACTATCCATTTTCTTCATTGTACTTTGAAATTATTAAAAATGAGCTTTAATATTTATTTAAACTATTATTCTTTGGTCATCAAAGTATCAAGGTTCATTTTTCCTTTCCCGTGTTCCTTTTTTTATTATTTTTTTTTAAGTTTATATTTCTGTTCGAGCATTTATCTTTTTTTTTAACTTTGGTGTTTCGTTAGAAATTTTTATAAGAAGTCGAAGAAAATTCAATTTTTTTATTGGTCAAAACCGTCTACTTGGTTAGAAAATTCAACAATTTTTGTGATGTTGAAAATAAAACTTTTTTTTTTAAATTGACTTATTTGGTTAAAATATCAACTGTTGAAAATAATCTTTTTTCAATTAACAATTAAGCTATTTTTTGAGGATTCAACTTTCTTCTAAACTCGTCTTTTTGGACAATTTCAACTTTTTTTAATTGAGATAAAAATATTTTCGGGTTAAAAATAGCAACTACTTTTGATATAAAATAAAAAAAGTTGTTATCAAATTATGGAATATTACATTTTTTGTTGAGAATTCTTCGTTTTTGTGGAAGAGTCATTATTTCAGCTGAAAATTGATATACTCGGTTTGGAAACTAAACTAATTTTTTTTCATTAATAATTTATCTTTTTGAATTAGAATTTGACTATTTTGTTGCTTCTCTTTTTTAGTTCAAAACGTATTTTAATTTCAAAATGTTACTTTACCATTTTTAGTTAAAAATTTATCTTTTTTGCTTAAAAATTCTATTATTTGACGGGAAATTAATTTATTTTAGAGATTAATCGTTTTAACTAAAAGCTCATCTCTTTAACTGAAAAATAACTATTTTGTTGAAATTTTTTGTTTCATTAAGAAAAAATGCTTTTTTCTTTTTTAAATTCCTCAAGTTTTCATTTCATCTTTGGTATTAATTCTACTAATGTTACTACTTTGTTAAAAATTCATTTCTAATTAAAACAACTATTCTGTTAAAAATAATTTATTGTTGAAAATTAATTTTTTATTTAAAATTGTTGCTATTCCATTATTAAATGGACATTTACGTTATTAGTCGAAAATTCAACTGTCTGATTGACAATTTGTTTTAAAAAATTATCTTTTTAATTGAAAGATAATCTCCTTAATCAAAAACAAAAATATCTGGTTGAAATTTTTTTTCATTCCTGTAAAAAAAAAATTAATTTTTAACTGTAAATACAACTATTCCATTTTACGTTACAAATTCGTTTTTTTGCTGGAAAACTAATCTTTTTAACTAAATTTTTTTTTCAAAGTCCTACAAATTTATTTTCATCATTTTTAATTAAAATTAATCGTTAATGGTACAAATTTAAATGTTCAGTTGAAAAGTTGTATGTTTTGATGAAAATTCGTCTTTTCTGACAGAAAAATTAATCCGTTTTGGTTAAAAATTAAACTAATTGGATAAAAGTTGAAATACTTCGTTCAAAATCAATGTTTTTACTTCCTAATTTTAGTTGTAAATTTTTCTCTTAGGTTCAAAATTAAACTATTTGGTTAAAAATGAGATTTTTCTTCGTTTAAAATTAATTTCTTAAACTGAAAATATTACTTTTCCATTTTGGATTGAAAATTTATCTTCCCTAGTTGAAAATTGAACCATTTCATTCCAATTTCATATATTATATTCAAAATTTTTTTTTTTGGTAGAAGTTTAATCTTCCACCTATAAAATCCTTTCTTTTTTTTTGCTTAAAATTCCACTACATATTTGGTTCCAAGTAAACAGTTATAGTTAAGGATTTATCTATTTTTTTTCAAAATTTATCTTTTCCAGTTGAACACAAATTGGATTTGATTAAAACTCAAAATCTCTTTTCGTTGGTTTCTCAGCAATAACACTTTTTGTTAAGAATGCAGGGTTTTTTTTTTACGAAAATTCAACTTTTCGGTTTGAAGTTAAAACACTTTGTTAATACTTAATTATTTGTTTGAAGGTTCAACATTTCTTTTGAAAATTAATTACTTTCGTTGAAAGCTAATTGTTTATTAGCTAAATTTAAAGTTTTTTAACTGAAAATGTAAGTATTTTATTTCTGATTGAGAATTAGTCATTTTTAATAACAAGTGAAAGTATTTAATTGAAAATTCGTCTACTATAATGAAACTTAATATTGTCCCCTAGACATTTCATATCCTTTGTCGCGAATTCATTTTTTCTTTAGAAATTTATTTTTCTTGATGAAAAAACATTTTATTATTGAAAATGTAATATTTTTACTTGAAATCTTAAGAATTGAGATCGCTTCAAATTGATTTCTATATATATTACAAAATAAACTATACATAAGCATAAGGTGTCCATTCTAAGATTTGAACAATTTAAGTCATTCTTTTTCCATAATATGAAATTTTGTATAAAATAAAGAAAAACTTATTTAATAAAATAATTCTCATGCTTATTGATTTAAGAATCTATTTTAAAAATAAACAAAGATACTCCTTGTAAAAAAAAAACTATGACATACATTTTGGACCACCCCATGGCGAGGAACCACCGCAGCCTCTTAGATATATATCGTTTTAGACACGGTACCTCACGGCGATCTGGAGCTCGAGGGTCCAGATCCGTGAGAGCTTCATTACTTTTTTAGAGAACAACTTAATTCCTTATGAGAGCGTGAGGGGGGGGGGGGAGTGAGAGAGAGAATATATGGTCAGAATATATGGAGAGATTCTGAAAGACGTATACGAAGTGTCTAAGCCATACGTAAGTCTCTTGGTTGCAGCAACTTGTCCTTCGCAATCTTACGTAAAAGAAGACAGTAAGTGAGAGGGAGAGACAGGAGCAAAAGAGTTACGGGAAAAAACAAAAGCCCTCCACCATGTTACTTGTGAGTGGCGAGACGAATCTGTGATGGGCTGCCAGGAAAACTAACAATCAGATTCTCTTCAATTAAAAAAAAAAAAGGAATTTGTGCCACACGGCACTTGGACACACACAATCGTGTAAAGATTCAAATTTTTTGCTAGGAAAGTAAAGGACATTTTGAGGTTTCTTTTGGCAATTGAAAATTTCAGTTTCTTGAGGTAGAACTTATCCGATTATCCGATTATCCGGCCTTCGATTATCCGAGGCGCCGCGTTATCCGAGGCAACCAGACTCATCCAAGCACTCCGCATTAACCGAGGTGTATGCTCGGATAATAAGGAGAATCAGTAATAAAGCAGATACTGCAGTAAAAAAATGATTGATCAGATTGAAATAGTGATCTGTTACCGACTTCCTTGAACCACGTTAGTTACAATGTTTGGAACCATAAAGGTAAATCCACATTCGTAAGTTGTTTACTTTCATTTGCTAAATGTTTGTATTTATTTTTTTATTCAAAATATATCAAAAATAGATAACTCTTCTGCATTTTGCATTTCTTCCGCATTATCCGAGTTTTTGATTATCCGAGGTATCTCCTCCCCACATTACCTCGTCGAGTCAGTGACGGTCCGCCAAGAAGACCGACGAACAGATTTTTTTCGATTAAAAAAATTAGTTAAATGTGCCACAGGGTTTGAGGCCCCAAGCAATGATGTACTTATTTATATTTTTCTTCTAGGAAAATAGATTACATTTTAAAGGATCTCTTGAAAATTAAAAATTTTTATTTTATGACGCAGAGCATATAAATAGGATAAAAATTTGCTAAATTTTTTCATAATACCATTGCTTCCAAAACTTTGAAATTAATTTTAAAAAGGTCATAAATAAATATAAAAATTAACTACAAATAATTTCTCAGTATGTTAGAGTCACAAATAATTTTTAATAATGTTATAAACAAATTAATTACAAAATTCATTTTTTTGTCATTTGCAATGAATCTCTAATTTTGACCCATAGCTTTTGTATAAAGTATCTCAGATAATGATGTGTGCTCATAATAAGTTAAGAATAGCTAATGATTGCGAATTATTCAAACAATTTTTATAAACAACTGCACCTTTTGAGAATTTTTCAATGAAACCGTTTGATTTGTTTTCGGAATCAATTTAAATGTTTTCCCTAAGACTGCTTGCTATCATATTTTTCATAGTTACCAAAAAATATTTATCATGTAAACAATTTTTATAAACAAATGCACATTTTGACAATTTTTTGATGAAAAGGCTTGATTTTTCTCGGAATCAACTTAAAATGTTTTCCCTAAGACTCCTTGCTATCATATTTTTCATGGTGACCAAAAAATGTTAATTATTTAAACTATTTATATAAGCAAATGTGCATTTTGACCATTTTTTTCAATAATAGGCTTGATATTTTTGCGGAATTAATTCGAAACATCTTGAAAAAGAATATTTGCTATCATATTTTTAATAATAACAGAAAATAATTATTATTTATATGATTTTAATAAACAAATACATATTTTGACCGAGACTAGATACATGACAGCATAAATTTTCTTGTCGAAAATAGACAAAAATTTTCATGAATAGTACTTTTTTTTAATGTTTGGAGAAGCTTCTGGTATAAGTTCACACGGTGCAAACTTCGCTCAGACTCACTATGAAAAATCTGATAGCAACGAGTCTCCGGCAAAACATTTTAAGTTGATTCCGCAAAAAATCAAGCATTTTCATCATAAAATGGTCCGAATGTGCATGAGTTTATAAAAATTGTTTAAATAATTAACAATTTTTGGTCACTTTGAAAAATATATTAGAAAGGACTTTTAGGAAAAACATTTGGAGTTCATTCCGAAAAAAGCAAGCCTTTTCAATAAGAAATGGGCAGCATGAGCATTTGTTTATAGAAATTGTTTGAATAATCCATATTTTTTTGTGAATATGCAATATCTGATAGCAAGGAGTCTTAGGAAGAATATTTTAAGTTGACTCGCTAAAAAAATTCGGCCTTTTCATCCAAAAATTAACAAAATGAGCATTTATTTATAAAAATTGTTTAAATAATAAAAAATTTTTGGTCACTATGAGAAATATGATAGCAGGGAGTCTTAGGAAAAACATTTTAAGTTGATTCCGAAAACAAATCAAGCCTTTTTATCATAAAATAATCAAAATGTGCTTTTTTTAATAAAAATTGTTTAAGTAATTCAAATTTTGTGGTTACTATGAAAAATATATTAGCCAGCAGTTTTAGAAAAAACATTTTTAGTTCGTTTTGCAAAAAAAACAAGCCTTTTCATTAAAAAATGGTCAAAAGGTGCATTTGTTTATGAAAATTGTTTACATGATTAACATTTTTTGTTCACTATCAAAAAACATGATAGCAAGGACTCTTGGACTAAACATCTTAAGTTAATTCCGCAAAAAAATCAAGGCTTTTCATAAAAAATGGGCAAAATGAGCATTTGTTTATAAAAATTGTTTCAATAATTAACATTTTTAAGTGACTATGAAAAATCTGATCGCAGCGAGTTGAAATAATCAAAATATGCTTTTTTAATAAAAATTGTTTAAATAATTCAAGTTTTGTGAATACTATGAAAAATATATTAGCAAGGAGTTTTAGGAAAAACATTTTTAGTTGATTTCGCAAAAAGGCAAGCCTTTTCTTTAAAAACTCTTCAAAATGTGCATTTGTTTATAAAAATTGTTTACATAATTAACATTTTTTGGTCAATATAAAAAACATGATAGCAAGGAGTCTTCGGCTGAACATCTTAAGTTAATTTCGCAAAAAAATTAAGGCTTTTCATAAAAAATTGTCATAATCTGCATTTGTTTATAAAAATTGTTTAAATCATAAACATTTTTTGGTCACTATGCAAATCATGATAGCAAGGAGTCTTAGGAAAAACATTTTAAGTTGATTCCGCACAAAAGCAAGTCTTTTCATAAAAAATGCTTAAAATGTGCATTTATTTATAAAAATTGTTTAAATAATTAGCAATAATTAACTATTCTTAACTTATCGTAAGCGCACATCATTATCTGCGATACTTTATACAAAATTTATGGGTCAAAATTATCTAATCATTGCCAATCACGAAAAAATGACATTTGTTTATAACATTATTGATAAAGTTTTTGTTACTTCTACCCACTAATAATTTTTATTTAGTTTTTAAATTGATTTATGACCTTTTTTAATAAATTTCAAAGTCTTAGAAGAAATGGTATCATGGAAAAGTTTAGCAACAAAAAGTTGTAAGCTTGTTGTAAAATAACAAATTTTCGTTAAGTCAACATAAAAATTGCACAGTTAAATGTTTTACCTAGAAGCCTTACGATCAATTCTAAAAAATAAAAATAAGAATCCGTTAAGAATTAATCTGTCAGGCTTTGCTAAAAAATTTTTTATTGGTAGAAAATTGGTCTATTTATTTAAAAATTGAAAGATTTGCTTAACAATTTGTTATTATTTAAAATTTAATTTTTTAATTGAAAATTTATTAAATCAATTTTTTGTTAAAAAGTTATGCTTCTTAGTTAAAAATGCAACTATTTTTTATTAAATTAAAATGCAACTTTTTAGTTTCAAAAAAATGTAGGTTATGAATAAAAATATTTTGTTCAAAACTAGCCTTTTAGTTTAATAATTAATTTTTATTTTTGTGGGAATTTAAATTTTTAAATAAAATTGTAACCCTCTGTTTCAAAATTAATCTGTTTTTGTTAAAAATTAAAGTATTTTATTAAAAATTATTTGTTTTTTGAACATTCTTATTTTCGGTTTTGAAAATTCAACTGAAACAAACCTTTTTTATTGAACTATCAACTGTCATAATTTTCCTTGAGAATATATATTTATTTGTAAAAATTTAATTACTTGCCTAAAAGTTAAACTACCTTCTTACAAATTTATTTTTTTGTATAAATTTTCGTTACCTAAGTTAAAAAAACTTTTTCTTCGAAAACCAATTTTTATAAATGAAAATTCAGCTTAATAATTTTGTTTGAAAACATTATCTTGTTGAGCAAAAAATTAGTTTGTTGCAAATTCATCCTTGCGCTTTAAAATTATGGTTATAAAAGTCCGAATTTTTCGCGATTTTTTAAAAGCAAATTGTGTCTAATAGCTAAAGTATTACTTTCCACATATAATTAGACACTTGCATGAATTACTTAAATAAATTTTTGTAACAATTTATTATAGATTTTAGCCATTTTCTCTTAGAGCAGAGTTAGAAAGTTGCAGTTTTTTCTCAGTTTTTCAACTTATTCATAACTTAACAGTTATATCGAGGCAGCAATTAAATAAATTTATCGAAAACAATTCTTTAAATAATTTATGATTATTTACAATAATATTCTCTTAGATTAATTCTAGAAAGTTGTGGTTTTCAAAAACGAATTGTTTTTAATATATAAAATCCTACTTGTCACTGATAATTAAGTATTCACATAAATTGTTTAAACAATTTATAATAGGTTTTAGCAATTTTCTCTTAGGAAAAAGTGAGAAACTCATGGTTTTTTAGATTTTTTAAACTTATTTCGATCTTTTGAATTATATCGAGGGAATGATCAATGAAATTCAAAATGAAAATAAATTGTAAACATTTTATTATTATTCAAATTAATATTTTACTTGAATAATGCTTGAAAATTGCAGTTTTTCTGATTCTTGTTCTTTTTGTCTACTTTTGAATTTGGTGACTATTATTGAAATTAGTAAAAGTATTAATCAAAAATTAAATTAATAAATTAATAAATTATTAAACTAAAAATTTCAAAAAAAAAACATAAAAATTAATGAAAAGTCCTTTTTTGATTACTGCGAGGTGAAAATTGAAAAATTAAACAAAGAACATTTTTTAAACTATCTTATTCTATGTAATGCTAGATAGTTGCGGTTTTTTCTCCAAATTTTTACTTTTTGCCAACTTTTTACTTAGTGAGATAATAACTAATGCAAGTGAACAAACACAATTGTTGAAGCAATTTATTATCGTTTTCTAATGCCTGAGTTATTTCAGACAAATTTATTCACAAATAAAAATAAAAGTGTTTAAAAAATTATTCTTTGTATTGTTCATTAATTATTTATCATTATTTGTCAATTATGCTGACTCTAATTAAAAAATGGATTAAAAAGCGATAAATTTGATTAAAAACTGAAACTTTAAAGCATTACTCAAAGAGAATATTATTATAAATAATAATAGTTCGTTTTAAAAATAATTTTGATTTAATTGAATGGATTATTGCCACGATCTAACTGAAAAATTGAATATAAGTGAAAAATTTTGAAAAAACTGCGTCTTTCTAACTCTATTCTAAGAGAAAATAACTAACAACAATAAATAATTGCTTAAACAATTGCTGTATCTTATTTTCAGAAAAAATATTATACAATAAGAAAATTATTTTCGCGCCGAGAATATTAATTTTCTGCCAAAAAATAAAATTAATTTTCAACCAAGATGATTTTCTAACAATAAAGGCCAATTTTAATCAAAATATTTGAAATTTCCACCAACAAAATCAATTTTCTATAGAAAAAATTTCAACAATATCATTAAATTTTCAACTAAATGATAAAATTTTCAAAACACAAGATGAATTTTTTAACAATTTACATTTTCTCAATAAAAAATGGAAAAGTTGATTTTGCACTTATAAAAATTGGTTTTTAAACAAAAAAGATAATTTTTGACTGAAGTGATTATTATTTAACAACAAGAAAATAATTTTTAACCAAGTACTTGATTTTTCTGTTAAAAAATATAAATCCTCAAAGAAAAATTTCATATCTGATAGGTCAAGAAAAAATATTTCAATTCAAATAAAAAAACAATTGATTTCGACCAAAAAGAATTTTGAACCGAACAGATTTATTTCAATTTATTTTCTATTGACATAAAATCAGTAATTTCAAGTAACTGATTCAGTTGAATTCTCAACCCGCAAATATTACACTTTAACAAACAGAAAATTTCCAGAAAAATAGAAGAATTATCAACAAAAGCAAATCAACGTTTAATTATTGTTGCAGTTTTACCCAAGAAAATTAATAAATTTTTTACAAAAAAGATTTGATTATTAAACTAAAAGTCGAATTTTCAACAAAATAATTTGATTCTTAACGCGAATTTATTTTAAACTAAAAAGATGCCTTTTAATTAAAAAAAAAGTAAATTTAAACACAATCCATGATGCATTTTCGGACCGCCTTTACGTACATACTCTTAATATTGTTTTTAAGGATTTTGTCGAAAAATAAATTTTTTTCGCTTAAAAGAAAAAGTCTTTTTTATCTCCGATCTGCAGAGAAGAAAAAGCAATAATATCAAAGTTGAAAGACTAGTATGTGATATAAATATTATGACAAGGAGTAAGAAGATGTAATCTGTCGATTAAGTGGAACGAGAAAGCGAAAGAAAGACGTTTGCTGTTCTGAAGCTGTGAATAAGCTGAAAAAAGAAGTTCTCAATTCTCAGTTCTTGCCCAAACCAAGCGAAGCCAAGCCAAAGCCAGGCACTGTAAAATTTTAAAGTTATTATTATTTTTAGTTTTTTTAATTAATGGCAAAGAAAAACCGTGAAACACGTCATCCGGAAGCCTTCTTGGCCACCTAGGTAGCCAAGCCAGCGGATTCGGCATCCTTCGTCGACACCATGTCCATGATAATTAATGATTTTATGATATTAGAAAAGACGCGGAAGCAAAGACCACCCGCGAACATTTTTATGTATTCAAAGTAGCCTTTTTTTATTTCTCTTTGCCTTTCAGCATCCTTTCTTATTTCCATATTGTACATCTGTATACACCCTAAATTTAAATTAGTTTAAAATGACTGATTTAAACTCAGTTTTGACTGATTCAAATATTGCGGTTCCGACTGACAAATCAATTAAAAGTGACTTTTCATATCAGTGAACTTTACTTACAGTAGAAATCAGAAATTAAAATGCCGCAGAATTTAGAAGCAATTTGTATATTAACATTGAATATCAAATTAATTTTTAATAGGTTCTAAATACATCCATTTTTTTAAATTTTTATTACCAAACCAGCATATTTTCTTAGTTTTTCCTATAAACTAAGAAAAAGTAATTAAAACAGAAAACACAGCAAATTAAGTTTTAAAAAATTTTAACGAATGTACGACAATAATCTTCTTGGGAATATTGTATTAGAGTGGTTCAAAAACTGTTTCTAATACATAAGATACTATACTTTGAATTAGAAATTAGATGTTCAAATCAGTTTTTTGGAAAATTAATTGTCGTTTATAGTCATTTTCTCTTAGAATAGTGCTAGAAAGTCGCGGGGTTTTTTAAATTGTTTAATTTATTTTCATTTTTTCAGTTAGATCGATGCAATATTTAATTTAATTTATTAGAAATAATTGTTTAAACTATTTATTATCATTTTTAATAATTATATCGAAGAATAATGGTAGAAAGTTGAAGCTTATTCTGAATTTTGCCACTTTTTTGTCATTTTTTCACTTACTGAGTAATTTAAAGAAATCTGTGTTATCATCAGTTATAGTTACCATCGATCAGTGTAATCTTTTTTTACCAACGCGAAAATAGAAAGCAACCTATCAAACAAGTGAACTCTTCAAATAACAGAAAATACTTAAAGTCATTTTTCGAGAAGACGAAAAAATTTCTCTTCAAATTAAAAAAATTAAACTTTTTCTAAACTGCTGATTTCCGGTCGGATGTCTTTCCATTAAGCTATTAGAGAGATTGAAAAAAGAATCTTTTTTCAGAAATAGTCGTTATCTCAAGCGAGGTGTTACAGTTATAAATTTATATATTAAGTTTCGGCGAAAGTGGATCTTTTTTTAGAAAAAATTTATTTAAAATTTTTTTTGAATTTATTTTCTATCTAGTCGAGAATTGACGTTAAGCAGTTTCTGTTATTTGAAGAGTTACCTTAATCGATAGGTTGATTTCTATTTACATAGTGTTGAAAAAGATATCTACACTGATCGATGGTGACTATCTGTGATGATAAGACAGATTTCTTTAAATTACTCCTATAATAAATATGAAACTTAGCTTGAGATAGCTTAATGGGGAAACACCCGACTGGAAATCGGAAGTTCTGTGGTTCGATTCCCAGTGGAGCGGCGAGAGTCGATCATTTCAGAAAAAAAATTATTTTAAAATCACTCAGTGAGGTACTAATTCTTGCAAATAAACAAATATAATTGTTTAAACAAATTATTATGAAAAAAATAATAAATAAACATTACGGAAAATCATTGTTTAAGGAATTTCTTTTTTGTAAATATATTTTCTGAAATAAAAGATATATTTGAAATATTTTTTACAATCAATCAATTATTACTTTACTAAGTATGAAGTTGAAAAAAAGTAAACTATTTCAGAAGAAAGCAATTTTATAAATAACTAAAAATAGTTATAAATAATCAAGTTTATTTTTATCATATTTTTTAATTTTAATTATTTTTACCTAGTTCCTAGTGAAAAGGGGACAAGAAATTAAATATTTCCATAAAAACCGCAACTTTTTATCATTATTCAAAGATAGAATTATTAAAAGTAGTAATAAATTCTTTAAACAATTATTTTTGTTAACTTATAATAATTATTACCTCACTTTCATTAAAAATTGGACACAAACTGTGCGATTTTAAGAAAGGCTGCAACTTTCGAGCATTGTTTTAAAAGATTATTATTATAAATAATAATAATAATTATAAAAAATGTTTTGGGACAAACAAAAACTTATTCTTAATAAAATAGTCCAATTTTTGACCAAAAGGATAAAAAATTCACGAAAAATTCACCAAGAAGATGAATGTTCTTCCGAAAAATTCGAATTTTTAAGAAATTGCATGAATTTTCATCTTTTTTTGCATTAATTTCCATGTGAAAAAGGTCACTTTTTAACCAAAAATGAAATTGTAAAATTTTACATAAAAAATGAATTTTTCGGGCCAACAAAAACTAATTATGAACAAAATTATTATTATCCATAAAGTTGAATTCTTAACAGAAAAATATCATTTTTAACCCAAGAGACGAATTTTTATCCAAAATGATCCACTTTCAACACAAAATAAAATATTTGAATATTCTATAAATAAAATAAATTTTCAGAACAAAGAATACTAGTTTACATCTAAATAGTTACATTTTGAACCAAACGATTAAATTTTTAACGAAAAAGTTCAATCATCAACAAAGTGACTAAATTTTTCACAAAGAACTTCAAATTTCAACCGCAAGTAACTGCATTTGAAAAGAATGCTTTTTAACAAAATACTTAAATTTTCAACCAAACAGATAATTCGTCGATAAAAAATGTCAATTATGAGCAAGGTGAAAACATTTTTAACGAAGAAATTCCACTTTCAGTCGCAGGTAACTCAATTTAAAAAAATGAATTTTTTACTGAAAAAATATTGTTTTTCAGAAATTACAAGAATTTTCAACCCAAAAGTTGAATTTATAATTAATAAATGTTAATTTTCGACTAAAAGATCAATTTTCATCTAAAGAAGGGCAATTTTGAGCCAAAAATTAAATATTTGAGTTTTTTATTAAAAAATTAATTTATAGGACCAAAAAAATCTAATTTTTAACAAAATAATTAAATTTTCAACCAAACGATTAAATTCGATGAAAATGATTCATTTCCAATGCAAAAGGTAAATTTGCATACAAAAATGAATTTTCAACCAAAAATAAAACATTTAAATATTCTATGAATAATTAATTTTTGAAACAAAAAAATATTGAATTAGATCTAGGTTGTTAAATTTTCAGCCAAAAGGATCATTCTTCTTAGAAATTTTTAACGTAACTGAATGAAAAAAATTAATGTTTTTGCCAAGAAAAATTGGCTGCTAAAAAATAACAATTTTCTAGAAATCGTATGAATTTTCAATCAACATTGAAATAGTTAAATATTCTATTAAAAAATTAATTTTTAGGGCAAACGAAAATTAAGCTTTCAGAAACTAATTTATTTTTCAACCAAACATATATATTATCAACGAAAAATGTAAATTATTAGCAAATTGAATAAATTTTCAGCGCAGAAATTCAACTTTCAATCGCAAGTAACTCAATTTAAAAAAAAAATCAAATTCTTACCACAAATTATGAATTTTCCAGAAATTACAAGAATTTTCAACCAAAAGTTCAATCTTTAACTAAGAAAAATTAATTTTCAATTAAAAGATAAATTTCTATGTTAAAAGTTAAAGTTTTAACCAAAAGAAACATAATTAAATATTCTATAAGCAAAATCAATTTTTAAAAGAAACAAAAATACTAATTTTCATCAAATGAGTTGAATTTTCCGCCGAACGGATAAACAACGAAGAAGTTCAATCATTCAAAAAATGAATAAATTTTGTAACAAAATAGTTTAACATTGAACGGCAAGTAATTGAATTAAAAAAATAATTTTCCGCCAAGAAATGAATTTTCTACCAACAAATATGAATTTTCAATAAATTTAATGAATTTTCTACCAAAAAATAAGAATTTGAAACGTAATGAACATGCATTTTTAATCAAATATTTGAACTTTTAATTTCAAGAAAAATCAACTGTAAAAGAAATAGTAAGTATTAACCTCTTTAAAAAAGAAGGTGCATTTTCAAAAAAATGTAATATTTCAACTATAAATGATTTGAATATTAAATTTATTTTCTAAGAATAAAGTAGTAGTAGTAGTCAAGTAAAAAATCGCAAAAATGAGCTTTTCATTAAAATGATGGATTACTTATAACAACAACAAAAACCTGACTTTTTAACAAAAAATAAATAAATTAGATATTTATATTTTCATTCAAAAAGATGTATTTTCAATGAAACTGTTGAATCCTCAACCAAATAGTTTAGTTTAAATTTTTAAAAAGAATACATTTTGAAAACAAATGGAATAGTTCAATTTTTAAGTAACAAAATTAATTTCCAACCAAAAAGTGAATGGTTTAATTTTCAAGTAAAAAAATTAATTTTCAAACAAAAAAATTTTAAATAAAATAGTTCAACGTGAAACCAAGCTTATGGATTTTTAACTGAAAAAAAAATCATAGATCAAAAAAATTAATTCTGAACAAAGTGCTTCAACTTTAGAGCAGTAAGATTAATTTTCTGCCATTAAACACAAATTGATCTAATTAGTAACGACCACTAACTAAATTAGTCATTTTACATGATCTAAAGAAAGTAATTTTAAATGACGTAATTAGTAACTTTTGATTATTAAAACAGTAAAATTATTATTATTAATATTTATATTATTATATTATTAATATTAATATATTATCAATTATTTAAAAAAAATTATTTTTAACTTCTATATTATTTTTAAATAATAATTTATTGATTATTACAAATAATTCATTAAAATATATTTTTTTTATAAAATTTATATTTTTAAATTTTATAGAATTGCTCTGATCAGTAACCATCAGTGTATAATTCAGTTATTTACAGTTTATGTAAAGCATTTCCTAAAATGTAGGAATTTAATTAGTTACAAAAAATTAATCACTTCGATGGACTCATTGATTCACTCCGCAATATTAACTGATTCATCTGTTAAAAGGACATTTTTATCAGTAGAAATGACTAAATTTTCAGTCAAATCTTTATTAAATTTTTTATTAAATTACTATGTTCTAATAAATGACTAAATTGACCATAAATGACTAAATAACACTATACGTTACAGATTTGATCAGTTAAAATAAATCATTTAATTAGTGAAAGTTATTGAAATTCACAATTACATTTTTGTTGAAAATTTATCTTTTATTGGAAGCTTTATGGTGTATATCAAAATTTAACTACTAGTTCAAATTTTTATGTAATTTTTTCAATTTTTGTATTTAAAATGAAAATATTTTTTCGTTGTAGTATCAACTTTTTTTATTAGAAAATTTATTATCTTTTGGTTAAAATATCAGATGAAACTTTCGTTGATACTTCATATTTTTTATTGAAAATTCCACTAGTTTAAGAGTTAAAATACTTTGATAAGTAATTATTTTTTTGTTATAGAACTCGCTTTTTTGTTGCAATATTCATTTTTTAAATAATTCTTTGAATAATTTTTTACTTCTTACCGCAATTTTCTTTTAGAAAAGAGATTATAATTCACAATTTCTTCTGAAGTTTTCAACTTGCTTTCAAATTTTTTGTTAGAGCGATGCAATAATTTATTAAGTTTAAAAATAGTAATTGTTTCAACAATATAGTGCTAATTATTTTTAAATTTTCAACATTTTTTACTTTTCAGTTACGTGCAAGTAATAAATGAACATCGAATAGAATAATTTCTAATATGAGACGATATTTATAATCAACTATTATTTGTTTAAATAATCATTCTTGTTAATTTTTATGAATTCTTAGCTCAATTTAAGTGAAAGCTCGACAAGAAGTTGAATATTGCAGAAGAACTTGTAACTTTCTAGCATTATTGAAAAAAATCTTATTCAAAATAATAAATAGTTTAAAAAGTTCTTTTCATCAACCTAAATTATTGTAACTTCAATTCAATTAAAAATTGCACAAAAGGTGATAAATTTTGGAAAATCCATAACTTTAAAGAGTTAATCTTGAAGGATATTGTTATAAATAATAACACATTGTTTAAACAATTATTTTTGTTCACTGTTTAAAATTATTGCCATGCTACAACTAAAAAGTTGAAAGTAATTATGAAAATGCAGAAAAAAGCTACTTTCCAACACTGTTCTAAGAGGAAATTGCTTTAAACATTAATGAATTTTTTAAAAATATATTCTTTCTTAGAATATTATATTAATTATTTTTCTACCGAAACAGATGAATTTATAACAAAATACATTCATTTTGAACGAAATAGTTCAAGTTTTCAACTCAAAATGATAAGTTTTCATTAAAAGTGGAATAGTTCAGTTTTTAGTTAAAAAATTTAATTTCAACCACAGATTTATTTGTTGACTATAAAAATGCATTTTCACCTGAAATAATAAATCTTCAACGAAAAAAAAATCAACAAAGCAGTCTCATCTAAAATAATAGATATTCAACGAAACAAAAGAATTTTAAAAGGAGTTCTTAAAGTTTTAATCAACTAGTTGAATTTTTAAAGAAAGAGATTAGTTTCCATATAAAATAAGATTTTTCGACGTAATATATTAATTTTTAGCGAAATAATTTAAGTTTCAACATATAATAAAAAATTTAAAACAAATCTAATAGTTAAATTTTTAGTTAAAAAAATTAAACTTTCAACAACAAATTTATTTATCAAGTATAAAGATAAATTTTTTAATGAAAAAATAAATTTTCAACCTGAGGAAAAGAAATCTTAAAAGAAGTTCAACGTTCAATCACGTAGTATTTGCAGCCTCTAAACGATAAAACTTCAAGCAAAAATGACACAATTAAATCTCAGGTAAAAAAAATTTTTTAACAAAAATTGGCAGCAAAAAATTCTCTTTTTTACCCGAAAGATGAATTTTCATCTAAAATAATAAATATTCAACCAAACAAGTTTTTGAGCAAAGAGATGAATTTTCAATTGAAAATGACAATTTTCCATGAAAAGACGAATTTTCAACAAAACACTTTAACTGACAACAAAATAGTTACATTTTTAACCAAAAAGTATTACTTTTTCGCAAAGATCATTTTTTATGAAAATATTAAATTTTCAAATGAACAATTAAATTTTCACCCAAAATTGATGAGTTTGCAACCAAAATATAATAGCAGACTATTAACAATTTATTCCGTATTTAAGTGGTAAAAAGAGTAGAATAGAAAAAAGGGAATAGGGTAGAGACTATTAATCCTGCGGTGAATAAGATCAAACACCGAAAAAATATTATAAGTAATAAAATAATTTGATATTTAAATGATCCGAATACTATCATTTGTTAATATATGTCACTACCTATTTTGAAAGTGCTATACGAACGAAAATGAATAAATAAGGAAGAAATATTCTGATTTGCTATTCGTCCCTTTACAAAACGATACTACTGGGTGTTACTACTTATATATTCCCGAATACTTGTCATAAATTAAATATTGAGAATTTAAATAGCATTAATTAACATATGTGTGATAAAATTCAGGAAGCATAACTCAGACCCCAATTAAAAAGTTTTCTATAGGTTAGTGAGTAAACGTTCACATTAATCTGCTATTAATCGGTCAAGGTGAAGAAAATTATAGTTAAATTGGCTAAAAAGAGTCCAATTGCGGCTGAAATTAGAGCACAAAGTGCCTGATCAGAGAGACGGAGACTAGAGAATAGAAAAGAGCAAAAAAGAAAAAAATCGAAAAATAGAAAAGAGAAGAAGACGAGGGAGAAGAAAAAGAAGAAAAAGAAAAAGGAAAGGCGCGTTTGGACAAGGTGGAACACGGTTCCGGGAGAGTGGTCCCCTACGTTCCTCCGCGGATTCCGCAGAGTCTGAGGCCAAGTCTCAAAACACCGATAATTCGACGGTGTGGTCCTGAACTTTCCCACGAAGGAGACCGCGATGACGACGAAGACGACGACAAGCTACAACCGGTAAAAGATTCCTTCCATTCCACTACGGTAACCGTAACTCAGATGGGGCGGGGGCCTTCCCTTCAATCGCAAAAACGATAAATTAGTTGATTTACGGGTTGACTTTTTATCGGAAATAATACGAGCTGCGAGACTGAGACGATAGAAGAAGGTTCCCGTGCACCTTTGGATGCTTTTCTCGCGGTTCCCACTTTTTTCTTCTTCCTCTTGCATTCTCTTCTTGCATTCTCTTCTTGAATCCTCTTCTTGCATCTTCTTCTCGCATTCTCTTTTGGCATCCTCTTCTTGGATCCTCATTTTGCGTTTTTTTTATATCTTCTTACGACCTCTTTCTGCATCTACTTCTTGAATTCTATTCTCGTGTCCTCTTCTTACATGCTCTTTTTACATCCTCTTTTTGCATCCTCTCCTTGCATCTTTTTCTTGGGTTTTCTTCTTACATTCGCTTCTTCTATGCTCTAGCATCCTCGCTTTCAATCTTCTTCTCGCATCCTCGTTTTGCTTCGTCTCTAGGTGAATCCTCTTCTTGCGTTCTCTTTTATCATGTTCATCTTGCATCTAATTTTTGCACCTTGTCACATTGTATCATCATTGTGAATCCTCTTTTTGCATTTCATTTCTTGCATCTTGTTTTTGCATTCTCCTCTTAAATCTTCGTCATGCATCCTCTTTTTGGATCGTCGATAAACAGCCTCGTTTTTTATCCTTTTCTGCTATCCCAGTTTTGCATCCTTTTTTATCCTCTTCGTGAATTCTCCTTCCGGATCATCTTTTTGCATCCTCCTCGTAAATCCTCTTCTGAGTGGATCTTTTCGCATCCTTTTTTGACATCCTCGCTTTTCAATCTTCGTTTTGTAACCCCCTTTTGCATCCAATTCTTGCATTTTCTTCTTGCATCCTCTTTTCGGTTCCTTGATTAGCAGCTTCCTTTTACGTTCGCTCTTTGCATCTTGTAGTTTTGTCTTATTCTTGCATCTTGCTCTCTCACCTGCTTCTTCTATCCTCTTCTTACATCCTCTTCCTGCATTCTCGTTTTGAATCTTCTTTTGGCAGCCCCTCCCCGTATCTTGCTCGTTTCTCGTTTTGTATCCCCCCCTTGAATCTTTTTTGTATTTTCTTCCATCCACTTTTTGAATCCACTACTAGCATCCTGGTCTTTTATCCATTTTTATCATCTTTTCCTTTGCATTCACTTTTTGTGTACACTTTTTGCATCCTCTAATTGAATCTTTGTTCTACATCCGATTTTTACATCCTCTTGCATCTTGTTCTTGCATCTTCGCCTTGAATTTCCTTTTGACATCCTCGAATGACAACCTCAGCTTGCATCTTATTTTGCCTCACAATTTTTCTCCTATTCTCCGATACTTTCCTTTTTCTCGTTTTTCAAAATTTTATACTGAACGCGGGTCTTGTATTCGAGAAAAAATTTACACAATAAAAAAATATTTGCACATCGTAAAGAAATTATGAACGAAGTATTAGGAGAAATGTAATAATTGTAATTAAAAATAAAATTAATTAGTCGAAAATTAACTACTTCGTTAAAAGTTAAACTACTTTTCTAAAAACTGATTTTTTTGGTAAAGATTCATAATTTCAGTTGACAGTTCACCTTTTTTGTTTAAAATTTAACTACTTGCTTGAAAGGTGCACTAAGGTAAACCAACCATTGCTGGGACAACTTAACGAGTATGTCCAATACTAGGACAATAATAAATATTATTGAGTATCTTTTACATTCCAACGTAAATCATAAAAGCACAAAATTGCTAGTATTTTGAAGTACTTTTGAATTTATTTCCACTATCTTTTTTTGTTTTGTCAAGTTATACATTTTGTAAAAAATAATGAAAAATACTCCTTAAAATCTCTGAATGAACTGCTGCCAAATTCGCCATTTTGTGTATTTTAAAACTTTTCACATAATTTTTATAGCATTATATTATCGAAATTTTCTAAACTAATAGAAAACGTAATCTTTTTGCATATTTTTTATATGTTTAAAAATAAAATTTATAACTTTTTTAGCGATTTTATTCAATAAGTTATGAATATGTTAATGTCCCGCATGTGGATAATTATTTATTTACTTTTTTAAATGAATCAAGTAAATTAACTTTTCTGTTAAAAATTGATATTTTTCAATTGAAAATGTAACTGTTTTGAAGAAACCTCCCCTTTTATATCTAATTTTTAAAAAAATAATTCAAGTTTCAGCACAAAATAATAAATACAATACAATTAAATCTCCAGTAAAATACTTTTTAAAGTGAAAATTCAACAATTTGTTTGCAATTTTTTTCTTTCTTGACTGAAAAATCACTTCTTAATAATATTTGAACTATTTTATTAAAAAATCGCCTTTCTGGTTTTAAACAAATTTATCTGTTTAATTATGTGAATTAAATCTTTCGTGAGCGAAAATGCAAATTTGATTAAAAATTAATCTGTTCAGGTTGAGGCTTTAACCGTTTTACTGAAAATTCATTTTTTTTAAATTAATTCACCTTTTTTAGTTAACCTAATACTTCAATTTTCTAACAAACTGTTGAATTTCAAAATAACAAAGACTAATTTCCTACCAAAAAGATGAATTCTAAATAAAAAAAAATCGTTAATATTTCAGCCAAAAAATGTTTTAATTATCAATTAAAAACAATTATATTCATTTTAAAAAATTAATTTAAAAAATAAACGATATTTCACCCAAACAGTTCGACTTTTAACCAAAACAGATAAAACTTTTACGAAAAGAGATGGTTTGTCAACCAAATAAG
>NC_046658.1:146781079-146785339 GCF_010883055.1 Belonocnema kinseyi
AGTTGCATTTTTTCTAAAAAATATGAAATTTATAATTAAAAATATAGATTTTTGAACCACAACGACGAATTTTCAACAAAATAGTTTTAAAAAATAATCAAAAACATCTTTCAATCAATGAAATTGTCAACCAAATAATACAATTTTTAACCAAAGAATAATTGAAATTGTTTGAATACTTTTTTCAATGTATGCACTGATTTCAGTTGAGATGAATTCTATATCAAAATTTATAACCAAACAGTTAAACTTGCAAGTAAATCGATAATATTAATCTTATTGAAATTTATCATATTTAATATTAATCTACAATAATGCATACTTACTTATTTGATTAAAAATAAAATTTTTGAGCTTCTATTAAATTACTTACCTAAGGAATTGGCAAAATTTGAGGTTAGAATTAGAGGTTTCAATAAACTATTTTGAACAACATTTAAAAAATAACTAATCAATTAAACTTTAAGCGTAGAGCTTATAAACAATATTTTTAATATTAATGAATTTAATTCATGGATATCTTTTTATTTTGCTAAGCAAAATATTAACATAATCATATAAATTTTATTAAAAAATAGAGAAAAATAAATATTTCATGATTTATAACAATCCATTCTTGCTTGTTAATGTATTCTATAATTTTCTGTTTTTTTTACCATTTTATTTTGATAAACCCTTTTGAATTCTCCTTGTCCTCGTATTGACTTATTTAGTCTCCCACTTAAGGATACCCGTGTAGAAATTAAAATGGGGAACTAGTCTGGTTGCCGACCATTCGACCCCACTTAAAGTCGGGGGCTAGTCGGGTCATCTGACTAGCCCCCGACCAGTATCGTCACGGTGGATTAGTCGGGGGCCAATCAGGTCACCTGACTTAGCCTAGTCGGGGACTGATCGGGTACTAGTAGGGGTCATATGATCATACATCCGCGTGGAATAATAACCAAACTCCCCAAAATTTGTGGAACATCCCCTAAAAGTTTATCGAAATACTTGTTATTGACGGAAATCTACATAATCTTCTTTGAAATATTTAAAAGTGCTCAAATTTACCCAAGATCAACTACATAAAGGATTAGATTTTATTTACATATGGCAAACTTTTCAGATCAATTCAAAAATAAGCATCTGTACCAATTTAGAGTCTTATGACTTTCAGCAGACTTTTCACCTGCATCTTTTCCAACATGGATTTTCTTGAAATTCCATACAAAGGTATTTATAAATGTTCCTAGAACTTCGCAATTTTCTAAATAATACTACAAAAAAATAAGATTACGTCTTTTGAAGATTTTGATCGTTGTTTTTATAAAAATTTAATTTTCGTACAAAATGATTAACTTAATAATTATTTATTAGGTAAATTTAAGGTAAATTTAACATTAGTTAATCTTTTCTCCAAAAAACGGTGTAAAATTATTGTTAAATATATTCTCAGTGTTTCAGAATTAAAAAATCATTACGCTTTTTAGATATTACCTCGTTTGATAAAACCTTGCCAAAAACTCAAACATAAGAATAACCCGACCAGAGCCCCACTAGGTCCCGACCAGAGCCTGAAGATCACCCGCCCGACTAGCCCCTGACCAACCACCGACCAGGCCGCGACTAAAATTTTGACCAAAAAAGCCCAACTAGTCCCCGGTGAGTCCCCGACTGGGTACTTTGTCAAAATTAATAACCCGACTAGCGCCCGATTAGTGCCCGACTTTTAATAGGGCCAAATGGGGCTATTTCCACACGGGCATACCCCAAAATTCTGGCCCCACTAATGGTTGATCTGCCTAGAATTAAGATTCTGTTTAAATTTAAAAACAGTACTTTATTCCCTAAATTAAGGTTACTTTTAAACCGAATTTTAAACTACAAAAGATATCAATTTTGATTAAAAACACTTGAATGTAAACAAAAAAGACAAATTTACAACTATGAAAGATTTTTCAGTCAATATAGAAAATTGTTTTATTAAATTGTGATTTTCAAGCCAAGAAGGCCAACTTTGCTCAAAATAATGGAACTTTTAACAAATGAAATAATTTTTCAACCAAAAGAGTTGAATTCTGTACCAAAAATACAATAACAGATTTATTAATTAAAAAGCATTAAATTTCAACGAAAAAATATGACTTGGACAAAAATGTTAAATTTTCAATCTAGATTTTTTTTTGGAATATTGAAAGAAACAAAATTTGAACCTGTTGAATTTTCAAAGAAAAAATCCATATTTTTACAAAATATTAAAATTTTCAACTCGAAGTATAAACTTTAAACAAGAAGGTTAGTTTTTAGCCAAATAGTTGAATATTCTACAAAAATAGTAGAATTTTCAACAGACAAAGATGAATATGGATCCAAAAATATTAAATATCTACCAACAAATAGTAGAATTTTCCACTTAACATTTTTTTTAATAATTGAAATAGGTAAATTTTGAATAAGGAAAATTATTTTCGATAAAAAAAAGGTGAGTTTTTAACCAAATATTAAAATTTTTAGCCAAAGAAATAAATTTTCAACAAAAAAAGCGATTAATCCAGAAAGTAGAATAATTTTTAAACGCAAAATGAATTATCAACCAAAAATATCAATATTTAACAATACAGATTGATTTTTCATCATTGAAAATTAATTTTATTTTAAACACATGGTTTCTTTACAAAATAGTTTAATTTTTAACAAAAAAGTATGGATTTTGAACAAAAAATATAATAATTAAATTCTCAGTTAAGAAAACCAATTGGTAATACAAAAAAAGATTGTTTACGAAAGTGGTAAGGTTTTGAAATGAACAAATGAATTTTCAATTTAAAAAATAAATTTTCAACTAAAATGATGAATCTTTAATAAAAAGAAGGAATTTTTAACCAAATATTTTATTTTTAAACCAAAAAGATAAGAAAAATCTTTAAGATTAATTTTCTAACAAAAAAGTAGAATTTTCAATGAAATACATAAATTTTCGACTAAAAAAGAGAAATTTTCAACCAAAAATTGAAGTTTTATTAATCTTCAACGTAAACTAGTTGTACTTTCTCATTGTGACATGAATAAATGCCATGGTATTTTGAAATCAGACTTCTGTATAAATTATGTAAACATAATCAACAAATAAAATTTTAGAGCTTGACTCCAACACCCTTATGCGTCTCATTTTCAATACATACCCACGAAAGTTTCATAATTGCAATATTATAATAATATTTTCCAACAAATGGATTTCCTCTGAGAAGGTAGAAATCTAACAAAGATTTTATGAAACTCCACAAAGTGAACAATAAATTATAGGTTAGTTGTAAATTTTTTGAGTATGTATCTGTGATATCCAAAAAAGTGGCAGAATTATATAAAAAATGTACTTACCTTTAAATATCTATATAGTAAGATCCCGCGCTTTTTAACACGTCATATTTCACAGTTCAGTGCGCCACTGCCCGAGTAAAAATGCTTCGACTTGATTTCGACTTGAATTGCCCCCAATCAAGACATGCTGAAGTCGAAAAGGTCGACTTGAGCATGTCTCAGTTTTGAGACGGAGCCGGATTTCAATTTATGTCTTGGAGACGAGTATACCTGTCCTAAAAAAAAAGAGGCACTCTGACTGTCATAAAAGCTTATCTTTGTTCATTATTAAAAATTCTTGTATAATTGTATGCAATATGTATAAATTTAATTAACTTATACCTGAGACAAGTAAACGTTTTACCTGTCGTGTCCATAAAAGTAAGACGAAAACTAATGTCTCGACTCAGTTGTGAGACGGAGCCAGACTCTAATTTATGTCTTGGAGACAAGTTTCTATGTCTTGAAGGCATAAATTTATCTCTTGAGTCAAATTTGTATGACTCCAACATGAGAGGTTTAAAACTTCGAGTGTATACCTGTCCTAAAAAAAAGAGTCACTCTGACTGTCATAAAAGCTTATCTTTGTTAATTATTAAAAATTCTTGTATAATTGTATGCAATATGTATATATTTAATTAACTTATACTTGAGACAAGTAAACGTTTTACCTGTCGTGTCCATAAAAGTAAGACGAAAACTAATGTCTCGACTCAGTTGTGGGACGGAGCCAGACTTTAATTTATGTCTTGTAGACAAGTTTCTATGTCTTGAAAACATAAATTTATCTCTTGAGTCAAATTTGTATGACTCCAACATGAGCGGTTTAAAACTTCGAGTGTATACCTGTCCTAAAAAAAAGAGTCACTCTGACTGTCATAAAAGCTAATCTTTATTAATTATTAAACAATCTTGTATAAT
>NC_046658.1:146785439-146804556 GCF_010883055.1 Belonocnema kinseyi
TATACTTGAGACAAGTAAACGTCGTTTTACCAGCGTGTCCATAAAAGTAAGACGAAGGCTTATGTCTCGACTCAGTTTTGAGACGCAGCCAGACATCGATGTCTTGAAAACAAACTCAAGACATAACCAAGTCGAACTCAAGTCGAAGCATTTTTACTCAAGTGCTCATGCGATACATAAAGCCCGCCAGTATTTTTGCATTCGCCCGCTTTTTTCAAATTTTATAAAATATAATTTTTCTATTTACTATTGATAATTAAAAAGTATTTTATTTTCATATTTTTAAATGGTTCGTGGATCGTTTGTCAGATATTTTAAACAATAGATTGACGAATAAACTTAGCAATCAGTAAATAGAAAATTACATGTTATTAACCGTTATAGTTTTTTGTTTTGTAAATTGTCATCACTAATTTTTTGCATTTTAAACAATAATAAGCAAAGTAAAAATTCAACAATAAATAACACATTTTTTGTTTACTGAATACTAATGAAAAGAGAGTCAAAAGAGAGTGATTGGCTTAATTTAAGGCAAAAATAAAAAAACACAAGCATAGATTTAAGTCTTCTTTTTTTTCTGTGAAGACTTTATTCTTACTAGATGATCGGTTTATTAAATAACACAATTAAATATACATAATCCGGAGAATATTTTTAACCCTAGAAAAATACTACTGATTATACACCCCAGCGGCTGCGCCCGTCTTTCAAAATATCTGTACTAGTATTTACCTACAATATTTTTGTAGTACACAAGGAAAATCGCAGTAAAACCCGTGTATAGTGCAGCTTTAAAACCCCAGATTAAGATACTACCATAATAAAAAAATGCAAGAATTTATAGAATTTTAAAACTCGAATTCAACTTAACTTCAACCTTAATTGAGGCTTAACAAACTTTAAAAATATTTAGGGGTTCTTGAGTTATGGCTAAAAATATCTAAACGTTGCGTCGATTCTCTTGTCATCAAGTGAAATGAAAGTCGAATCTTGGATATTTTTAGTCAAAAATTGGGAAATTTACAAGAGTTTTTGAACTTTCTTGGCTTAAATTAAAAATAGGATTTTATAGATTGCTTCTTCTAGATTTCAAATTTCCTGTTCTGGTACGAGTTCCAGATTTTTTTTAAGGAATACTAATTTATTTTATTTTGCATTGCTAGTTCCGCCGGTTTCAAGAACTTGATATAATTCTGCAGAGTAGACTTGTGAAGTGTACGGTACTGTTATAAAAATTCGATTGCGAATTTGTCCAGGAGTTAAGTTCGAAGATATTTTAAAAGATACGAAATTTGAGGCTTTAAACTTCCGGCCATCCGCAAACCGTATATGAGCTGTTTCTGGAAGGTCACCAAATATGTGATGGATTGTAATTGGGTTTGTGTTTTCGAGACTTCTTTCTGAATAAAAACGCTGATAATTTGCCGTTACTATAAAACATTGATAAAATGGAAAACGATCACGTTTTCGTTTGTATTGCATCCAGATGGGTGTAGGTAGACCTTGTTCGATGAACTTTGCCTTGCCTTGATATTGATTGACGGCATCCTTCAAATTGACGACAACGGATACCTCAGGAATAACTCGCGATACTCCATCTGCACCTATTTCAGAAAAAATTGAATTTATCAAAGTTTTTTTACACTATTAATTTTAAAAAATTACTTTAAAATATAATCCTATCGTTTCTTATCCGATCATTTATTATTCTATCCTTCTGGATCCTGTCCTATCTTATCTCAACCTATCCTATTCAGTCCTATCCTATTCTATACCTAAAGGGTCTTTTGAAAGTTGAAAAGGGGATGCGAAGTTCTAATGTAAGAAACCAAAAATAGTAATTTTCACTCAATCGAAAAAAAGCTTTAAAAATTCTTTAAAAATAAAAAAATAAGGAAATTTTTCGGAGGAAACTAAAATAATTTTGGAACTATCTCAGTTTTTATTTAGAAAGCTTTACATTCTTAACATTTGGAATAAAAGTAATGAATTTTCAACAAAATAGTGAAATTTTCAACCCTGAAGATAAATTTTGAACTTAAAAAAAATATACAACCGAAAAATAATGTTTGAAGAAATTATTAAATTTTTAACAAAATCTAAAATAGTTAAGCTTCCAGTCGAAAATTAATTATTCATTCATAAAAATTAATTTTGAACAAAATTAAAACATGGATTTTCAACCAAAAATATAATAGTTTCTTTTTTATTTGAAAAATAGTTATGAAAAAAGGAACGTCGAACGAAATAGTGAAATTTTAAAACAAAAAAATGAATTTTCATCTAGAAAAATCATTTTCATCCTAAAAGATTAATTTTTTAATTAAAAAGAACGAATTTTTAACCAACAATTCAAATTCCCAACTAAAAAAGATACATTTTTATTAAAAACTAACCATTCGAATCTCACGAGAAAATAATAATTTTCCATTAAAAAAAAGAAGTTTGAAGAAAATAGTTAACTTTTTGATCTAGCAGATAATTTATCAACCAAAACGAATACACTTGTAACAAAACAGTTTAACCTTCAACCAAGTAGTTCATATTTCTAATTATAATTCTGATTTTCAGATTATTTCTGAACTGTCAAGAAAAGACATGCAGTTTTTACAAAATAGTTCAATCTTTAACCCTTAAGGCCATGTGACGAGTAGATCACGTGACCAGTTTCTTACCTTAACCTCACTTTTTTTATTACCCAACTTATTTTAACACGAAGTACCACATCGAGTTGAAAATTTGAGATAATAAATAAGAAGCACTAAGAAAGGCGGGTCTGGTTCTAAATTTCAATCATTATGAAAAAAGCAAAAAAAAATATTTACAAACAAAAAAATTTTCTCATGATTATACAAATTTAGGAACAGACCCACCATTCTTAGTGCTTCTTGTTTCGTATTCCAAATTTTCAACCGCATGTGGCGTTTCGTGTGATAATAAGTTTGGAAATAAAAAAAGTGGTGATAAGGTAGGAGTTTGGTCACGTGACCCACTCATCACATGGCCTTAAGATAAATTTGGAACTAAAATACAAAAACTCCAAACGATAAATTAATTTTTGAACAAATTATTAAGTTTTTGAAAAAATTATTAAATTTTCAACAAAAAACATGAATTTTTTCCAAATTTAAACTATTCAAGCCTTCATTTAAAAATTAATTTTTAAACTATCAAAATTAATTTTTAACCAAATTAGAACATGAATTTTCAACCAAATAGATTAATTTTCTACGGACAAAGCTAAATTTTTATGAAAAAATATAAGGGTTCCTTTTTTATTTAAAAAATAATAATTTAAAAAAAACCAACCTAAAGAATCAACCGAAACGAATACATTTTTAACAAACCAGTTTAACTTTCAACCAAGCAGTTCATATTTCGAATAAAATGATTGACTTTAAACCAAAAAGTTAATAGTTACATTTGCACTTCAAAAAATGAATTTTTAACTTAAATGTCAAATCTGTAAGCATAAGAATGGATTTTTCATTAAACAAATGAATTTAAAATTAACTATCTGAATTTTTAATACAACAATATTAAACCAAATGGTTGCATTTTCAACTAAAGAATGATAGGTTGTTGACCAAAAATGGTATACTTACATTTTCAGTTTGAAAAATAATTTTTAAACAAAATAGTTCAATTTTTAAATAAAGAAATGAGTGTTTAACTAAAATTAAAACTCTTGAATCAAAACATGAAGTTAAAATAAAAAATACAAATCTTATACAACAAATAAATGATGAGAATGTAAAAAATAATAATTTCGAGAAATTACATTTTTACATTCTCATCATTTATGATTAAGAAAGTATTAGAATTGTCGGAAATTCGACATCAGCCTCTGTCTGTCTGTCCGTCCGGCCGTCGGTCCGTAAACACGATAACTCTCGAAAAAATAAAAAAATAAAATCCTTCTTTTGCACACTTTTTTTAGGTTCTAAAAGAAAGGACGAGTTCATTAACCAGTCTTTTTTGATAAAAATTCAAAAAGTGAGCGCATTTTGAAAATTTTTTAGACCACTTTTTTCTGAATTTGAAAATCCTATGAATGGTTATTTATAGTATTGAAAAAACCAACAATTTATCCTTATGACTTTTTGTGATAAAAAAAAATTCTCAGAGATACAGCGTTTTCAAAATCTTTTTAATCTACTGAAAATCAACATTTTAAGCCAAAAAACGCACGATATAAAAAAAGTCAAGAGAAGAAAACATTTCATTTTAAAAGACCTACAAGATTATTATGACAAATTTTTGGATTTTTCTCAAAAATGAAAAATTCAAATTTTGATTGCACAAAAAAATAATTAAACATAAAAAATTCAATTTCGTAGACAAACTATGTAGGATACGAAAAAAGACGAATTTAACCAAAATTGTTATCCCTAAAAAGATCTACATTTTCGTTAAGAATCACTTCTTGATAGGACGCGTACCTTTTGTTTTATTCGTGAAAAATAACGTTGAAAAAAAATAAAATAAAAATGTGTGGAAAAACGACGAAAGTTAGGAGAAAAAAATTCAACAAAACCTGTTTACAAATGTATGTCGGAAATGAGCGCGCAACGCGAGTGTCACGATGAGAATGTGTACGTCAAAGCCTACAGAGCTTTGAGAAACTTAATCTTTGACTATACTTAATTAAGTAAACAATTCAAAATATGAAGACGCTTATAAATACTGCCACCTAAAAGAGATCTTTTTGATAAAGTTTTTTTCAAGCATTCCAATTGCAAAGAATAAATATCCGAGCGCGAAGCGCGAGGTAACTCATTATTGAGCGCGAAGCGCGAGGTTGAACCGTCGCGCGCCCTAGGCGCCCTCAAACTTGCGAGCGAAACGAGTCACGCCCGCAGCACGCGAGTTTCTTTTTTTGAAAATTTAAATTTTGATTTTGGGATTAGCTGCTTGTAATTAATTATTCCTGTTTCAGTATATTATTTATCTTTCTTTAAATTAATTGAAATTCCTCTTGTATTCGCCCTAAATTCCTTTTAGTAATTTGAATTCTTTGTTTTTTTTTTTTAATTGCTTAGAATTCTTTTAAACTTTTTTTTAACTTTTGGAACTCTTACGAACTTCTTGAATTCTCTGTATTGTCTGAATTTCTCCAAATGCCACAAGATGTTTTCGTTCAAATAATAATTAAGTTTTTTTATTATTATAAATTTATTAAAATACGTGGGATTTCTTTAAATTCGTGGGAATTCTTGAAATTCGGGAAGATCCTTGATATCGCGGAATATTTGGAATTTGTAAAATTATTCAAATTCTAGGATAACTTGAGCTTGAGGGATTCTTTGAGTTTAAGGAATTCAAGGAATTCTTTGAATTAAAGTAATTCATTAAATTTTAGAAATTCGAAGAATTCATTGCATTCAGGGAATGCATTGAATTCTATTAATGATAGAAATTCTTTCGACGCTAGCAATTATTTAAATTCGCGGAATTATTTGCATTTTAAGAGGCAATTCATTCAATTATACGATTTATTGAGTTCAAGGAATTTATTGAATTGGAGGGATCATTTGAATTGTAGCAATTCATTGAATTATGCAATAAATTATTTAAATTCAAGCAATTATTTAAATTCAAGTAATTCCTTAAATTCAAGAAATTCTTTTGAATTAAGTTATTCTTTGAATTTGAGAGATTCTTTGAATTCAAGAAATATTTCGAAGTCGAGAAATTCTTTGAATACGAGATGTTCTTAAAATTCGACTAATACTTTGAATTGGGGGAATTCCTTCACTTCAATACACACTTTGTATTCTTTAAATTTAAGGAGCATTTAAAAGTTAATGCAATTCTGTGAATTCAAGGAATTTTTTTAATTCGAAGAATTCCTTGAAATCATGAAATACGAGGAATTCTTTAAATACGAGGAATTCTTTAAATTCGAGGAATTCATTCAATTTGAGAAATTCATTAAATTCAGGGAATTAATTCACTTCAATGAATTCTTTGAATTCAGGCAGTCATTTGAATTCGAGGAATTATTTCAAATCGAGGAATTCTTTGAATGCAAGGAATTATTTAAATTGAAGAAATTCTTTTAATTCTTTCAATTCGAGAAATTCTTTCAAGTCCAGGAATTCCTTGAGTTCAAAAAATTCTTTGAATTCAAGTAATTCGAAGAATTTTTTAAAAAATAAAATAAAAGGATTTCTTTCAATTCATACAAGTAATTATTTCAATAAAGAAATTCTTTAAATTAGAGGAATTCTTTGATTTTGATGATTTTTGATTAAATTACAAAACTGTATAAGGGAAACTATGCTTTATAAGATCCTGCAATTTTGAATCTAAATATTTTATCTCGTTTTTTTCCTTTAATGCGATCTAAACTGATTGAATTCAGTAAAAAAGAAAATTTACGTCTTGGATAAAGTAAAAGGATTTTTTATCCAATAAGTGATTTCTGTTTTTTTTTCGGAATTTATGTTATTAAATGTTCTGTAAATGCAGTCAAATCTAGATTTAGTGTCGGTATTGGGGCTGACGGTGACCATAAATCTAGAGTCTCGCTACTGTTTTGTTTCTGTCCTGTTTCTCTGCGTTTTGTCACGCCGATTCTCGTCGCAACAATTCTCGGAAGCACTAAATCCAGAATCACTAAATTCAGATTCGATTGTATTACACAAATATTTAGATGAAGGAAATGGAAAATCTATACATTTTTTGAGAAATTATTTTTAATCTACATGATTTATACTTACAAGTAATTAATAGGGACAATAGAGGAATGACGAACTTCATTTTTTGATGTTTCCTTTCTTACCAAAAGAAAGAATCACTTTGTAGATAGAGATAATAATTTATGTTTTTTAACAAATGAGTCTGTAATTTTTAGAAGGTTTATATACCTGCTTGAGAAAATCTGCGAGAAGAACAAGTTTCGCGAATAAATAATGATAACGCTCCTTTGTTTCTGATAAAATTACAAAACTGTTTATCGTTCATAAATAGAAGTTACATGAGCTGACAATTGAAAAAAAAGCAGTAGGTAATAAATTTCGACATACACTCCAGATAAGATAAGAGAAACTATGCTAAAGTAGGTTTTTACACATAAAATTCTTTAATTTTAAATTTAAATCATTTCTATCGATTTTTTGCCTAAATTCGAACTAATTTAATTCTTTGCGTGTTAATTCTTGTTGGTTAAAAATTTTACGCTGCAAAAAAATGAGAAAATTATAGATCAAAATATTTCTTTGAATTAATTTCTTAAAAACCGAAATAGTATTTTTCAAAAATGATAAAATTATGCTTAACAAAGAAGTTCAACTTGAACCCAGCAGTTGAATTTTCAAAGAAAATTACTAAATTTTAATCAGAGAAAGCAGAAGTAAAAAAAAAATTACAACCGCGATAGAATTTTTATTTAACTTAGAAATGAACTTGCAAGTAATCGTAAAATTTTCAAGCCAAACAGAACTATTTTTCTAAAAAATGTAATCAAAATTCTTATACAAGAAGACGAAAGTTCAACAAACAATTTAAGTTTTAAGCCAAATAGTTGAATTGTAAACTGAAAACCATCAATTTATTAAGAATAATAGAATTATTAAATTTTCGGTGAAAAAATTATAATCTTGATCCAAAAATTCATCTTGAACGAAGCAGTTCAATCAAGTTATATTTTTAACCAAAAACGATCAATTTCCACCCAAATATGGAATATTGTTCAATTTTCAGTTGAAAAAATTAATTTTCATTCTAAACAAAATCTTGAGAAAATAGTTTTTGTGCGGTCAAAATTTGAATTTTTCGAAAAAATTCAAAAAGTTGAAATGATTATCTTGTAGGGCTATCAAGAAGTAACATTTTTCTTTTTTTAAGTATTATGACCAACTGTACAGAGAATTTTTTAATCATGAAAAAATTTGGACAGATAGACATACAGATAGAAACATTCGTAAAAACCTGTTTTTCGGATTCAGACGGTCCTAAAACGTGGACCTTTTGACAAAAACTAGGGAGGAGGGGTCAAATTTTATACAACCTTCTCTGTTGAGAATCTAAACATGATTTATTAATTATGAATAATTTTTTGATAGTTCTGTTTTTAGTTTTATTCATAAAAATAGCATAAAAAATATGAAAAGTTACATTTTTTGAAACCCCACACACGAGACAAAAAATAAATTAAAAGACAAAAGTTTTAATGAGAATGCCCACGCAGCGGGCACATTTTTTACTGTTAATGATGTTTTTCACGATTAAAGCCGAAACTACGCATCCTATTAAAAATTGGTTGATAACAAATTTGTAGATCTTTAACAAATGCACAATTATTGTACATTTATCTTTTACCGTATTTTGCACAGTTCGACCGAAAAATGTAATTGTTGGATTTTTCATTATTTTGTATGCTGTCGAAATTAGAATTCTTGATTTTTCAAGAAAATTTAAAAAGTTGTTATGATAATCTTGTAGGGCATTCAAAAAGTAATATTTTTATTTTCTTGACTTTTTTCATAAAGTGCGTTAGTTGGCATAAAATGTTCATTCTCGTGTTTTTTGTAATTTTGTAAATGCTATTACTCTGGTAATTTTTGATTTTTTGAAGAAAGTCATCAGCATAAATTGTTTGACTTTTTGAATACTATGAATAACCGTACAGAGAATTTTTCAATTCTGAAAAAAGTGGCCTTAAAAATATTCCAAAAACTTGTAAAACACTGTTTTTCAGATTCAGGGGGTCTCAAAACGAAGACATTTAATCAACACTAGGGGCGAGTCAAATTTGACAAAAATCTAATACCTTCGTTGATGAGAATGTAAACATTAATTTTAATGCAAAAAATCCCTTAAACAGTTTAAACTTTTACCAAAAAATAAATTTGGAAGTCTACTGGGATTCTAATAGGTACACTTCATGTTATTGGGGTCGCTGAACACGAATCCATTTTCAGAATTGAGTCAGCACGTCAGGATTTGCAGTAAAATTTTAAAAACTAGGTAAAAACCTGGATTTTCTGCATAAATTTCGTCCCCAAACCTACAAACCCCAAATTAACAAACAACAAACCCACCAACTAAGAAGCCCCAAACCCACAAAGCCTAATGCCCGAACCAACAAGCCCCAAACTCACAAGCTCCATATCAACAAACCTACAAACCCCACACCAATAAGCTCCAAACCCACAAACCCAAATCCATAAGCTCCATATCCACAAAACTACAAACCCTAAACCCACAAAACCCTAAACCCACAACCCTCAAACCCACAAAACCCCAAACCCACAAACCTTAAACCCACAAGCTCCATATCAACAAGCCCAAAAACCCCAAACCTAAAAGCTGCAAACTCACAAACCCCAAATCCGCAAACCTAAAATGCACAAGCTCCATATCCACTAACGTACAAACCACAAAACAACAAACACAAACCCCAAACTAAAAAACCGCAAACCCATTAACCCCGAATTTTACCAATGGCTCAATTGGTATGATAAGATGTGAAGTATTTAGGTTTGTGGAATTGAGGTTTGTGGGTTTAGGATTTGTACGTTTGTGGATATGGAGCTTGTGGCTTTGAGGTTTGTGGGTTTCGGATTTTTGGGTTTGTGGTTTGTAGGTTTGTAAATATGGAGCTTCTGTATTTAGAGTTTGTGGGTTTGGAGCTTGTGGGTTTGGGATGTGTGGGTTAGTTGATATGGAGCTTGTGGATTTGGGGCTGGTTTGTTTAAGGTTTGTGGTTTGTGGGTTTGTGGCTTGTTATTTTGTAGGTTAGAGGCTTGATAATTTGGGGTTTCTATGTTTGGGGACGAAATTTATGCAGAAATTTCAGGTTTTTAACCATTTTTAAATTTTACTGAAAAATTAAATTTTGATACCAAATAGCTGAATTTGAAACTAAAACCCACTAATTTAAATAATATGATATCATTATATTTACAGTTTAAAAAATTGATTAAATAAAATGAGTTTTTAACTAAAAATATACATTTTCAAGAAAATTGTTAATTTTCAAGTAGAAACGATCAACTTTTAATCAAAAATAGAATAGTTAATAGTTTCATTTGAAAAATTGTATTTTCATTCCAAATAACAAATTTTCCACAAAACTTCATAAAACAAGCAATCAGCTCATCAATAGCAAAATAATAATGAAGCCTAGAAGTTGAATATTTGTAAAATTTAAACCTTGAATTTCAAGTTTCGTCTTTATAATTGAAGTTTATTAAATTCTTAACAGATCTTTCCAAACCGTATAAGAAATGTCACCAATTTGTTATTTGAGTTAACAAATAAAGAAAACCCATTTTTTTATTTGTTTCGCCTACATTTCTCTGTTTATTAATATTTTTTAAGATGCTTACAATTGGTATAGAAACTTTCACCTGAATAAAATAAGAAAATTGTCAATGAAGATTAAATTCCGTAATTACGTAATTCTCATAAATGAATTAATTTGGGAATACATTTGTGAATATATAAACTTATTTACATTCTACCAAATAAATTTAAAACAGCTAAAGCATAATACCTCGACATCAGATAAAATGATAATTATATTAGGAGAGATAATATTGCCACTTAACAACAACTACAGTTGTTGTTTACAGTTTTTAAAACGAATTAACTCATATATCAGTTTTCACACAAAAAAACTCTTTTCTGTGGTACCATTTTTATTTATCTCAAAAACAACATTGGGATAAAGAAGGATTTTATTAAACTATATCAGTATTTGTTGCACTGGATGCAACTATAAAGATTTCGGTTTTGTTAAGCCGAGATATAATAAATAGCTTTAAATCAGCACCTAATGAACACAGTTACCCAGTTCCCTATTTTATAATCTAACATTTTGTTAATTAAATTCATCGTGTAAATGATTTCTCTGTATACTAGGAATTAAATTCTTTACTCTAAAAGTTAATTTAATATTGCGTGCAGAACCTACTGGAGTTTCATTTTTTTCTTCTAAGTTCAATGCGGTGGCCGTGTGACTTTCCTGATTTATTTTCACACGTTTAATCGCGCGATTAATGTATTTATAAATTCCTGCCAGAACATTGTGACTCTCTAATATTGCAAACACCTCACCATCGGATGTTAAAACAATTTGTTCTTGAGTTAGCATAGCTTCATACTTAAATGGTCCTGTTTTTCTTTTAATTGTTCTATCAGCAGGAAAAGTGTATTTTTGAAGTTTAAATATCCGTTTCGAATTTATTTTTGGAATAAGCCGAATGAACTCAAGTTGTTCGAGTCCACATCCCAATGCGTCAGGAGACGGTAGCCTTAAAGGAAGAGCGTTAGGCCTGACTGGAGAAGGAGACCTGGCAGGAGGAGAACTGAACCTGAGAGGGGGAGCATGCTTGGCAGAAGCAGATCTGCTCCTGGCACGAAGAGGCGGCTTGTTAGGAAGAAGACACAAAGCAGAAAAATTATTTGTTTCAACAAAATTAGAAGGTCCTTCACGAGAAACGCCGGGGATAGGTTCTCCATTAGGTAAACAATCAAACTGTAAACTAAACTCTGCAACAAGAAAGAGAGAATTAAATGTTTTGAGAATGCTTCGATATTTTTACCTTCACCAAAAATTGCGTGAGGAATCATAATTCTTAAAGGTATTTGCAACACTAAAATTATGATAATCAGAATAGAACTATGGACGGTTTTTATTTTTCGAAAATTGGATTATTAGTTCAAATCGAGCTGCCGAATTGAAAAAGCAATTAAGAAAAATCAACTAAGGTTTGAGCAACTGTTTTAACATGTTCAACACAGCCGAATTAAATAATATACTAACAAAGAAAAAACTTTTCTTGAATTGAAAGAAACTTCAATTGAATACCCGATTTTCAAATATTATGATTTGCGCGGAATTTTTAAATTGCAAAGAATAATAAGAATTATAAATATATATCATTATACTGTTATACTTACCAATGGAATTAAGGATGATTACGAAGTTGAAGACCCGTATATAAGCGATCCACATTTTCTCAAGGAGAATAGCACTAAATAATGTGTTAATGGAGAATTTCGTTACAAACGTAATAAAGAAAGATTCTGCAGCCTTATTGTAGAATATATCAAATATCCTATAGTCTTTATTTCGCAAATTATAGAAGTCAGGCTTGCTTCTCGGAGATATTTACTGCTCACCTCATTTCTAAGCACTAAGAAAGCACCATAAATTCATATAATTAATATCAGAACAACTCTTATCTACTTTAGTTTCTGTTAAAATGATACTTGTCGTACCGAAACAAATCATTAATGCTCTTATCGATGAGATAGACTAGCGTGCACTAGCTCCCAAATACAATTTAGGAAAAGCAATAACGAATTACGCATTTTGATAATTTATCGGTTTTCAAAGCCATCAAGGATTTAAACATCTTACGCAATTTTTTAATTCAAATATGTAATATTGCTCACTGGCTCCAAGTAAAACTACGGTAAATTACACCTTTGGCCAAGTCTCACGAACGTAAGATTAGTAGCCAAGGAGCGCGACGAAATCATCAAGAAAGGCAAACAAAACTCCTGACTGTCTTAAGAACACGAAACGACCCAAGAATTAAAGGGCCGAGGTCACGAGGATGAATTATTATATGTTAACTAAAATATTATGGAGACATTCATTGCGGATCCCTTCTAAGGTCTTGAAATCTCCTCCTTTTCCTTATCCGTAACAGTGATGCTGCAGTCGGCTGGAGCCAAGAATTTGATCACGAATATAGTTCGTTTGTCGAAGTCTCGGAGAACGATGTCAGGCCCATGTATGCTATGGAGAGTACTGACCGAAAATCCTAGTTCCAGAAAATTTGGCACTTCGCGCTCTTAAAATGGCACACTTAAGCTCCTTCTGAGGTTATTTCAGGCACCGCAAATGGTTATATTTTAGAGAATAAAGGTGAGTTTCGACCTTGACGAGTTTTTTTAGATTCGTGCTCTCAGTGTAATGGAATCACTGAGCAATTAGCTACATCCCTTGGACTTCAAAAAACTCAAGCAGATGTTAAACTTAAGTGTGCGCGAAGTCTTTGTTTCAAGGTCAATTACAGCACCGTCGCTGAAATTAAATCAAGGTATACGGACGATGAAAATGATCTATCGTGCTTAATTCTTAAAGTAATTTCAGACAAAATGCTTCGTTTAAGCCTCGATAAAAAATTATTTTAAATCTACCCAGCGAAACAGAAAGAATTGGTACGGATCATGGCAAATTACCATTTTTGAATGCACGTGAATCTTTTTTTCTGATTTGTTTAAACGAATTTAGACGCTTAGATAAGAATTGGGCCAGCGCTTATTCATCACGTTTGAATTCATACAAATACGTAGTAAATAGTATGAATCAACTTTTGCTGAAATTTGCCTTGCAGAATTGGAGCGAATTGGAGTGTGTTTTACGCTCCCGAATTCTAACGCATTGACCAATGTTAAAGCGTTTTCGTGCTGACGCATCAAAGAGTATTCGCTGACTTCAAACTTTTGCACCGTATTTTTACGTCTGGAAAGATTCAAAATTGAAATACCGTTTTCTCAAATTTACAAGCATTGCTACACTGGTCAAATGCGTCACTATCAAAAACCGGGATTTATGGGATGTCTTAATCTTTCCAAGTTAAGTCGTATAAATACTTTCTTTTTTTGATGGACCCGAAGGTGTCACTTTAGCTGACCCTGATTTTTTTTAATCAGCTGACATTGATCTTTCAATAGGGGCTGGGCTCTTGCGTTCAGGTCAACTTCGAGTTAGAGGGCAATTATCGGTACGCCGAAGATGCTTCTCGGTTGGATCATCTCTAATCGAATTCCTAGGCCTCACGTTCCAAAATCGACACCTCAAATCACCTGCAACATCATTGGATTCCAGAAGCTGTCTATTCTTTGGGAATTAGACACAGTCTTCACCTTAGAAGTCAGATCAAGTGAGGGAAATACACTCCAAATACACAAGCTCCATATCCAAAAACTTACAAACCCCAAAATCCCAAACCCACAAGCTCCACATCCACAAACGTACACACCCCAAACCCAACAACCCTAAATTATACCAATTTCTTAATTGGTATTATAAGATGTAAGGTATGTGGGTTTGTGGAATTGATGTTTGTGGCTCTAGGGTTTGTAAGTTTGTGGATTTGAAGCTTGTGGGTTTGGGGTTTATGGGTTTGTGGATATAGAGAATGTGGGTTTGGGGTTCGTGGATTTGGGTTTTGTACGTTTGTGAATATGGTTCTTATAGATATGGGGTTTGCTGGTTTGAGGTTTGTGGGTTTAGGGTTTGTGGGTTTGGGGTTTGTGGGTTTCTGGGTTTGCGGGTTTGTGGATTTGTAGGTTTGTGGACATGAAGCTTTTGTATTTGGATTTTGTGGGTTTGTAGCTTGTGGGTTTGAAGCTTGTTGGTTTGGGGTTTGGGAGTTTGATAATACGGTGCTTGGGTGTTTGGGACTTGTTATTTTGTGGGTTTGAAGCTTGTTAATTTGGGTTTTGTAGGTTTAAGGACGAAATTTATGGAGAAATTCCAGGTTTTTAACCATTTTTTAAATTTTGCTGCAAATCCTGACGTGCTGGCTCAATTCTGCGAATGGATTCGTGTTCAGCGTCTCCAAAAACATAAAGTATGTCTATTAGAATCCCACTAGATTCCCCAAACCATTTTGTAGTGCTGTGTAATGAATTCTAAATATATTTGTTCAACATTCTAACAAAGTAATGGATTTTTCACAAAAATAATAAAATTTATACCATGAAAAAAGACATTTGCAATAAAACAATTAAATTTTAGTACTAAATAGCTGAATATAAAACTGAAAACTATCAGTTTAAAGAATACGATATAATTATATTTGCAGTTTAAAAAATTGATTAAATAAAATGAGTTGTTAACTAAAAATATACGTTTTGAAGAAAATTGTTGATTTTCTACTAGAAACCATCAACTTTTAACCAACAATAAAATAGTTATATTTTCAATTGAAAAAATTATATTTTCATTCCAAATAACAAATTTTTAACAAAGTAGTACAATCTCCAAACAATGAGATGAATTTTTAATTAAATTGTTGAGCTTTTATTAATGTAATGGAATTTTTAATAAACTGATATAAATTATCAATGAAAAATTTAATAGCTTAATTTAACGAGACAGACCATCTGATGCCATTAATCCAATTATTTGATTAGAGAAAATAAAGTTGTGTTTAGGGGCCGGAAAAACTTGTTAATGCCATACAAAAAAGGTTCCATATATTTTATACATATATACAAAAGTAAATCTTTTTTTGTTTAAGCAGCGACTCCACAAATGACTGCTACACAATATCTTTTATGATTTCTAAATAACATGTTTTATTTTCATTCTTCAAAGTAGCAGAAGCCAAGGCAGAAAAATTGTTCTTTAAAAATCTTGAAATTTTCCCTAATTGCATATCGTTATCATGGATAAAAACCTTCATAAAAATTAAAGGTTACAATATCCATATGACATAACTCAGATTAGAGCTAAGCCCTCACTTGTTTTTCAAGTCGTTTTTTAATGGAAAAAACCATTTGGTTACAAAAGTATCAATTATTGTGGGATCGAAAAATAGTTGGCTACAAAATCTTGCTTTTGATCTCGAATTTCGTTGCTGTTTTTTATCAATTATTAGAAAAAAATTAAAGTGATAGAAAATCTGTCAAGCGAAAAATAGTGGGGCTAAGTCAACACCCCCTGGGATTAAGTGAACTTTGGACTAGAGTCTTTTTAAAAAGAAAAGTAATCATTTTTTAAATTTTTATTATTGTAGCCAAATTTGACTTTGTTAGTTTGTAAATTTTTTTAATTTACATCAATTAGTTTGAACCAGTTAGAGAAAAGAAATTATTAAAGCCGGAAAAGTATTACATAGAAAATTCAAAAGTGTAGCTAAACTTCCAACAAAAACAAGTAAATTTTCAACCAAATGAGTTTCTAAAAAAATATATCAATTTTCAAGCACGTAGTTGAATTTTCAGGCAAATAAGATTATTTCTGAAAAGATCAATTTTAAATTAAACATATAATAGTTCTTTTTTTCTTGCTGAAAACTACACTTTTCAACCAAAATAGAGCAGATATATTTTCAGTTCAAATAATTAATTTTCAACCAAAAAAGTAAGTTATTTATAAAGAATATTGATTTTCTACATAAAAAATACAAATAATCAAACAAATAGATGAATTTCTAACTAAAAAGTTGAATTCTCCACTTAAAAAGGTAAATTTTAAACGAAAAATATAATAGTTACCTTTTCGATTGAAAACTGTATTTTTTAACTGAACAATAAGAAATAGTCAAAACAACTTTTTAACCAAATATATCAATTTTTAATTAAAATGGAATTTTAACAAGCAGAAAAGGTAATTTTCGATATAAAGATAAATTCTGAATCAAATTAATGAAGTTTTAAACAACATTTTAATTTTCATCAAGAACAAATACTATTTCAATTGAAAATGGAATAGTTAAATTTTCAGTTGTAATCATTATTCTTCTACTGAAAAAGAAATACAAATTTTCAACAAAGAAAGTTACATTTTCAAATAACTAAATGAATTTTTAACTAAATTGATTAATCTTTAACCAAATACATAAATTTTCATCAGGGAAATGGATTTTTAACCAAAAATTCAACCGTTGAATTTTTCATTAAAATTATAAATCTTCAATTGCATAAATAAATCTTTAATTAAGAAATTAATTTTTAAAAGAGAATGCCACATTTTAAAAGAAAAAGTAACATTTTTAAGCGGATAAACGAACACTCAATTAAAATATTAAATCTCCAATCAAATAAATAAATTTTCCATCTAAGAACTTAATTTTCAAACCAAAATTGTAATGTTTAACCAAAAATGGAATAGTTACATTTTTCGTTAAAACAATTAATTTTCGAACAAAGAAATAAATTCTTGGCCGAGTAGATTCATTTTATGCATAAGAAAAAAAGAAAACTGATCAATTTGTTACTTGAGTTAAAAAATGTAGAATTACCATTTTTTCATTTGTTTTACCTACTTGTCTATGTTTATTGATATTTTTGTAAGATACATAACATAAATATAAATTTGTAAATGCTTAAGCATAATACCTCGACACAATATAAAACTATAATTATATTAGGAGAGATAATATTGCTACTTGACAACAAAGTACAATTGCGTTTTACAGTTTTTAAAACGAATTAAAAGTTATTGCACACAAAAATTCTTTTCTATGGTATCGTTTCTATTTTCCTCAAGAACAATATTATGACAAAGTATAATTTTAGTTTACTATGTCAGTGTTTGTAGCATCGGATTCGACTATAAAAAGTTCGCTTGTGTTAAGCCGAGATATAATAATTAGTTTTGGATTAGAACCTAATAAAGACAGTTATGCAATTTCATATTTTATAGTCTCACATTTACTTAATTCAATTTTCGTGTAAATGATTTCTCTGTACACTAGGATTTATATTTTTTATTTGATAACTTAATAAAATACTGCGTAAAGGACCTACTGGAGTTTCATCTCTTTCTTCTAAATTTAATGCGGTGGCCGTGTGACTTTCCTGATTTATTTTCACACGTTTAATCGCGCGATTAATGTATTTATAAATTCCTGCCAGAACATTGTAGCTCTCTAATATTGCAAACACCTCACCATCGGATGTTAAAACAATTTGTTCTTGATTTAATATAGATTCATACTTATATGCTCCTGTTTTCCTTTTAATTGTTCTGTCAGCAGGAAAAGTGTATCTTTGAAGTTTGAATATCCGCTGCGAATTTATTTTGGGAATAAGCCGAATAAACTCAAGTTGTTCAAGTCCACATCCCACTGCGTCAGAAGAAGGTAGCCTTAAAGGAAGAGCGTTAGGCCTGACTGGAGAAGGAGACCTGGCAGGAGGAGAACTGAACCTGAGAGGGGGAGCATGCTTGGCAGAAGCAGATTTGCTGCTGGCACGAAGAGGCGGCTGGTCAGGAGGAAGAGACAAAGCAGAAAAATCATTTGTTTCAACAAAATTAGAAGGTCCTTCACGAGGAACGCCGGGGATAGGTTCTCCATTAGGTAAACAATCAAACTGTAAACTAAACTCTGTAACAAGAAAGAGAGAATTAAATGTTTTGAGAATGCTTTGATATTTTCATCTTCACAAAATATTGCGTGAAGAATCATAATATTTGAAGGAAGTTTCAACACTAAAACTATGATATTCAGGATATAAATATGGGCGGTTTTTATTTTTCAAAAATTGGATTATTAGTGCAAATCGAACTGCCGAATTGAAAAATTAATTGAGAGAAATCAACTAAGGTTTCAGAAACGGTATTACCATGTACAACACAGCCAAATTAGACAATATGCCAACGCAGGAAAAGCTTTTCTTGAGTTAAAAGGAACTTTAATTAAATATCATATTTTTAAATATTATGATTTGAGTGGAATTTTCAAATTGCAAAAAATAACAAAAATTATAAATATACTATTATACTATCATACTTACCAATAGAATTAAAAATGATTATGAAGGTAAAGATCAGTATATAAGCGTTCCACATTGTTTCAAGTAGAGTAACACTAAATAATGTGTTAATGAAGAATTTCGTTAGTAATGTAACAAAGGAAGATTCTGGAGCCTTATTATAGAATATATCATATATCCTATAATCGTTACCTCGCAGATCGTAGACGTCTGGCTTGCTTTTCTGAGATATTTACTGTTAACTTTATTTGTAAGGACTAAAAAAAAATATAAATTTATTTTATCAATATCGAAATCACTCTCATCTATTTTAGTTTCTATTAAATTGATGCTTATCTTACCGAGACGAATCATTAACGCTCTTATCAATAAGATGGACTAGCGTGTACTGGCTTCTAATTTCAATTTAGGAAAAGCAGTAACGTATTACGCATTTGAATAATTAATCGGGTTTCAAAGCCATCAAAGATTTGTAGAACCGCTCAAGCTCAGTCGTATTATAAATTTTATAAATTATTCTTACCTAAGTCTAAACATTATATGTGGGTCCGGATGTAATAAGGGCACATAAAATTTTTTCGTGCGAAAACGAAGTCCCCTGGAGGCTTTAGAAAAAATTTTCGAATTTTAATTTTCAAAAGAT
>NC_046658.1:146804656-146806825 GCF_010883055.1 Belonocnema kinseyi
TTGAAAATTAAAATTCGAAAATTTTTTCTAAAGCCTCCAGGGGACTTCGTTTTCGCACGAAAAAATTTTATGTGCCCTTATTGCATCCGGACCCACATATATGCGCTTGAAAGAAACACGCGTTTAACGCACACGATTATTATTTTCTGTTATCTCAAGGAGTATTCAAATTAAAATATTTAATATTGCTCACCGGCTCTAATTAAAACTAAAGATAATTATACCTATGACCACGTCTCATAAAAGTAAGATGAGTGGCCAAGGAGCGCGACGAAATCATTAACAAAGGCAAACAAAACTCCCGAATGTCTTGAGAAAACGAAGCGACCAAAGGGATTAGAGAGCAGCGGTCACAAGAATGAATTATTATATTTTAACTCGATTGTTTTGGACACATTCATTACGGGTCCCTTTTAAGGTCTTGATAGCTCTCCTCCTTTTCCTTATCCTTGGCAGAGATGTTGCAGTCGGCTGGAGTGAAGAATTTGATCACGAATATAGTTCGTTTGTCGAAGGCTTGAAGAACAATGTCAGGGCTCAGTATGCTATTGAGAGTACTGACTGAAAATCCTGGTTTCAGAAAAATTGGCACTTCTCGTTTTTAAGCATTTTTGAATGCATGTGAATCTTGTTTTCTGAATTTTCCGAATTTTGGTTTTCCTGTTACGGATTAAATTGAATAAATCAACTTTTGCTGAAATTTGCCTTGAAGAATTGGGGCGAATTCGAGTGTGTATTTTATTCTCCGAAATTCTAAATTATTGATACACTGGACCAATGCGTCATTGTCACAAAACGGGATTTGCGGGACGTATTAATCTTTCCAATTTAATTCGTATGAATACTTTCTTTTTTTGCTAGACCCAAAGGTGTCACTTTAGCTGGTCCTGAAATTTGTGAATCAGCTGACATTGATCTTTCAATGGGGACTGGGTTCTTTCATCAATTCTTGCGTTCAGGTCAACTTCGAGTTAGAGGGCAATTATCGGTACGCCGAAGATGCTTCTCAGTTGGATCATCTCTAATCGAATTCCTTGGCCTCACGTTCCAAAATCGACACCTTAAATCACCTCCAACATCATTAAATTCCAGGTGCTGTCTATTCTTTGGGAATTACAGACAGACTCCATTCCAGAAGTCAGGTCAAGTGAGGAATTAGCTTGCGAAGATTATTCCAGAAAAACGTTCAAAGAACCGAATCAGGTGATTTTTGCATAAATCTTATTTTGAATGAAAAGAAGAGCCAACACATTCTCTTCGGTTGTTTGCTTTTTAACTTCCATAGGGAACACTCCATAGGCTCCATATGCCCTAGACTTGAATTCTCAGAATCTCTCGCGGCTAAAGTATGTTGTCTCTCAAAGGAAATTAGGCGATATTTTTTTTCCGATTTGCAAACAGAATTTTTTCGAAAAATTGATACGTATTTGAATTTTGTGCCTTGTTTTAAAAAAATCCTAATTTTGTTTAAGCCTCTATAAATTTCGGTCTAATTAATTGAGATATTTATTATTTTCTCTTTGATTCTAACAGCGTTCATAACTTTTTGCAAAAAATTCTCTTTGAAAACCAAAAAAATACGTTTCGCCTAATTTCCTCTGAGAAAAAACATATTTCGCCCTCGAGAAATTCTGCGATTTCAAGTGTAGGGCCCTGTCTGATTTGAAATGTATTAAATTTAATAATTTTTTTTTTAAATATTGTTTCAGATCGCACGTCCAAAAGTTAATTTTAAAAAATCGTATAAAAGTTTCTTTTCGTAGAAAATGGTGGTTTAAGATTTTAGGTTGGAATTTGATTGACTTTGTTGCTGCAAAAAGTGGCAAATAGTTTTGTTTAACAGCTTTTTCTTTAAAAAAAAACAAATATTATTATTTTATTGTACTAGAAAGCTTGTAAAAAGACAAATATGCTCTCTTTTTTTTATTTTACTATACTAAAAGTAAGACTTCAATTCTGTTCTTTTAACAAACTATGTATTAAATGTTTTTTTAATTTTGTTTAAAAAGCCTATTTTTAAAAAAATGTAGGTTATCTAGAGTTCTTAAATTCCCAAGAATTTAAGTTTAGTATATATATAATTAAAAATTTGTCATAAGGACAACCGCAGGATTTCGCCGGGAGCGGGTGCTAATCTGAAAAATTGCACCCGCTTCCAGCGAAATCGCG